>NC_134834.1:90117100-90172480 GCF_004210375.1 Tachypleus tridentatus
AAGAAAAGTAGCAGCTCTCTAAGCAGGTGGCGTTAGCCGTTTCCATTTCAATTTAAACCAAACCCCTCCAATCAGACGTATATTGGAGAGAGAAAAATAAACTATCTTCGCGGGTCGATCTTCGGAATGCACAAAGGGTGCGAAATCTACAAAACAGAAACTTCGTTAATGAGTAGATCCAGCCCACATCAATCTAAAGGCAGTCTTATACAGATGGAATTTAAAACGTTTCCCTATTTCACAAAATTGTCTCATCTCGTGCACGTTTTGCCTAAGAAAAAACAATTGTCGAGGGATCTGTCTGCCTACACAGAAAGGGCGATGCGACAAATATTTCGAGTTTCCTTACATAACGTTCGTTCGCTACGTTTTGTAAAATTACTTTGTCTAGAAATATAACCCAGCAGAGAGAGACTTTACTCGGAGACACCGACGATTGCACACCTTATTTATAAATCAAATATCTATTTTATATGTACGTACATTTGAAAATTAACTTTCCAATAACGACAAAGGTCTTTGCTATTGGGTATAAAACAAAATAGTGAGTAGAAACAACAAGAAAAAAAAAGTTACAAAACAGTAAAACAAAATTGAAAACTTAGCAGTGAAAGAAAAAAAGAAAAACAGAAAGAGCGTTTCAGATAAGTAGGAACTCGATACGTGGCACGCTTCCGACTCGCGAACGGTAGTAGCCGAGTGTGACAGGTGCTGTTCCTTTATTCATTCTGTTTCTATAACGTCAGAGAATTATTCCCAGTTTTGCAACGTACTTTCATTAATATCCATACACTTCTTTAGCGAGAGACAAAGAGCGACTTCTGAGAGCACTCCCACTAGACGGTAACCAGCGTTTAATACTATTTTGTCGTAGGGGAGACGAGGCGAGTACACACGACTTCTCCCGATGGAAACCAAAATACACGTTAATAAACACAGGTAAATTAATGTGTATAGCCAAATGACGAATAAAAGAAGGTGAATATTAAATAATTCTAATCCCGATGCAAGCTCGTGTTAAAATCTAAATTCTGCACACATCATAAGTAAGTGATGGGATGTGAGCCTGTGTAACGAGTAAAATACCAGATTTTGCGAAAGTGGGTCCGAAAGAAATATAAAGAAGACATAAACACCAACATGTGACTAAAGACGTTTGAGAAAAGTTCTCAGAGGCTAAATTGATCAATTTAAGTGTTCCATGTCAATGACACACGCCTGTGAGCGACAGTTTCCATACCCCCGTAATGACACTCGTGTTGTTCCGGGGATGTGTAACGCAAACCAGAGTTATCAGGCTCCACTTTCCAGCGACCTCCAGTAAAAGTGAATTCCTAAAGCATCTCTTATATTTCACAGCTAGGAAATTTTGGGCTGCGACAACGATTTTCTTTTAGAGTAACACTTAAAACACCAAATAAGAAAAGAATTAAACTGTCATCGTTCATACCACGTTGAAAGCGCCGGTTCTCGTCAACGAGTACAGACGTGTTTTTCGAGCTCCTCATTGCCTTAGTGTAAATTTAACAGCTAAGCCTAGTGAGCGTGAAGTTCTTTTTTTTTTGCTAGATTTTTTATTTTTCCAAGTTTTTTGACGATGTCTTCATCAACCAAGAAGGTCATGGAAGTTATGCGTCGTACAGTTTTTGTGGAAACGACAACTTCAAGCCATGGGGACGTTATCCATTCTGTTATTTCTACGTTTGGTGCTGCTTCGGTCACTGCTGTAGTTCCTCGCCCGGGTGGATATGAGGTAACTTTTGTTCTTCCCGACGATGTGGACCTGGCTATAGATGCTGGTCTAACTGTAAATGGTGTGCACTGTTCGGCTAATGGTGTCACTAAACGTACTATTACTGTGTCATTTATGGACGTACCCGAATATATCGACGATGATATTATACTAAATAAACTTAAAGATTATGATTGTGAAGTGAAAAGCCCTATTGTGTGGAAGAGGGACCAGGGCATATACTTAGGTATACGCCATGTTCGTGTGTGTTTTAGTGAGAAGTGTATCTCTTTGCCGTACGTAGTAAAGTTTTTTGATCCTTTGGGCAAGGCGGTAATGGTAAAGTGAAGCATGATCGCCAGTCAAAGTATGTAATTTATGTTTGGGGGCGGATCATCTATATCGCGATTGCCCCCAGTTTATATGCCGACATTGTCATATGCAGGGACACGTCCGTCAACGTTGTCCCAAGCTTGTTGTTCCTCGAACTTCCTCTAGTGACGACGCTGAAGTGGCCACGCCTACTACTTCTCGTGACGCCGCTGAAGTAGACACGGCTGCTCCCTCTCGTGCAGTGCCTCATGATGTTGACACCATTTCTGTTTGTCCACGCGTTGATTCGGAGGTTCCCCTTTCAAAGAAGGCTGCAGCTACCCATCGGGTGGTGGACGATGTTTCTGCCCGACGATTGACGGTTTCTGGTGGAGCCAGGGAACGGGCAAGTAGTCACCCTGCTGCAAGTCGCAATTTTGATCGTCACTTCCCGCCACTTCCGGTTAGTGGTGTAGTACCGCCGGCGATGTGGAGGTGCCTCTTCCTCGTCGTTGGAGGTATGCTAGTGTGGTGGCAATGTCTCCTGGTGACACTTCTAAGAAGGGCAGTGGACGAAAACGGGTGTCGGACGTGCCAATACTACGGATATCTCGGGCGAAGGCGGTGTCGCAGCCTTAAATGTGTTTTGTGACAGTTTGTTTGTTTCAGTTCGTGTAAGACTGTCATTTATTGTTATTTGAACTTTGTGCATGTTTGCTTAGATCTTTACATTTATTCTTGTTATTTTTGTGTTTGTGACAGTTTCCTTTCAATTCTTGTACCTTTACTTTCTCTTTAGCATGGTACATTTACTAAGGGTGGGAGTTTTGAATTGTAATGGGTTGCGTAATGTTAGTAAGCTGGCTTATTACCTGGATTACTTTGTTACTAATTTTGATGTTGTTTGTTTACAGGAAACGTTTTTCACTGATAATTTTTTATGATGTCGTTCTGAAATTTTCGCCAGGTGTAGTTTTTTTAATAATTCTACTTCTGGCCGACAAGGGTTACCATCTTGGTACAGCAGTTTTGTGTGATAATGTTACATTCGTTTCTTCTGATGGGGTGGGTAGGGTTCTGACAGTCAAATTCAGTTTCGAGTCTTTGTCTTATCTGTTATCATCTGTGTACGCTCCTCGCGATATCTCCGAGCGACGGGAATTTTTCCAAAACTTGGAGTATTGTTTGGATGGTTGCACGGGATTGCTTGTTGTGGGAGATTTTAATTGTGTGGTGGATGTGGCACGCGATCGATTTCCGGTCCGTTTCTACCGTGACGCCAGCCGTTCGGCTTTTGTCCAGTTTCTTAATAGGTTTGATTTGCTTGATGCGCATTCACTCATATCGCCGACTACACCTGGTTTCACATGGAAGCGTTTTGTTAATGGTGAGATGATGTCGTCTCGTATTGACAGGGTTTTGCTTTCTTCTACCTTGCAGGGGACTGTCCAACGTTTCCGTACGTTGTGGTTTCCTGCTACAGATCACGCTTTATTGGCTTCGACCTTACTCTGCGACCAATTGTCAGAGGACCTAATTTCTGGCACTTCAATAACCAGTTATTGAGGGATGCCGAATATGTGAAAGCCATTAAGCTGTTGATCGCCAGAAGTCGTAGTTGGTCAGTCTATGGGACTGATAAAATTAAGTGGTATGAACAATTGAAATGCGCGTTCCGTTTACTAACCGAGCCTTATTCGATTCTTCGTGCGCGGGCATCCCGTTCTCGCAAATGTCAGCTTGAGTCGTCCATCAATCGTGAGCTTCGAAAACTGTCCCGTTTCCCTGGTAGGTCTAAGGTCAAATTGTATGAACTTGAAGATGCATTGGAGACTTTGGATCACGATACCATAGAGGGGGCGAGGATTCTGTCTCATATTCGTTGGTTTGAGGAGGGTGAGAGATCTACGTCTTACTTTCTTCGTATGGAAAAGGTCCGTCAAAGCAGAATTGAGTTTCGATCCATGCTCACTGATAGGGGTGTGGAGGTGTCCGGTGTGGAAGATATCGCTGCTGTTTTACATCAGTATTATTCCGCACTGTACTCTAAGGATATCGTTCTGCAGGCAGACATAGATTTAGTTCTCTCATTTGTTGATCGAACTCTTTCCAGTGAACAAGCTAATATTTGTGATGCTCCATTCACGGTTCCGGAAGTTATCGCTGCTTTAGACAGTTTACCGCTGGGCAAATCTCCTGGTTTGGATGGTTTTACCTCCGAATTTTTCAAATATTTTCTCCCTCCTTTTGTTGACGACTTTTTATCTGTCTTGTCTCAACTGTTCCACTCTCCACAGTTGCTCCGTACAATGTGTTCTGGGGTAATTGTTCCTATCCCGAAAGGAGGATCGACGGTTGGCGGCTAACAGCCGGCCTTTGACATTGCTTTGTACTGACTATAAGCTTTTGGCCAAAGTGCTGGCTCGTCGCCTTTCGTCTGTGATCTCCAGTTTAGTTTCAGATGACCAATCCGGGTGTATACCTGGACGGGACGTTGCTGATACTCCGTTAACACTCGTTTTGCTATTGCAGTCTTTAGCGTACCGACCAGGGTGGAATCTTTTTGAAGCTCGATCAGATGCAAGCCTTTGATCGGGTGGCCTATGACTATCTATTTCAACTTCTTCTGCGTATGGGTTTTGGTTCTACTTTTGTTCATTGGGTTCGTCTTTGCTATACTTCTATTTCTAGTTGTGTAAAGTTTAATGGATTTCTCACTAATGATTTTGCTATTACTCGGGGTATTCGTCAAGGATGCCCAATGTCTGCTCTACTTTACGTTCTCAGTGTCGAACCGTTACGAAATATGTTAGTCCATAATGTACATATTACTGGTATTGGTGGTGATGTGCTACTCACCACGCCTTCACTTACTTATCAGCATGCTGATGATACCACCTTAACCTTACGAGACGCCGAATCTTTGCCGCATGTGTTGGATGTCTGCCAAACTTTTGGCACAGCTACTGGTGGGAAGATCAACTGGACCAAGAGTCAGGGTTTGTGGGTTGGGTGTTTGGCCTCTTCTGCAGACTTCGTCCTTGGTGAGTTGAGAATTTCCCAGGATCCCATTCGGATTTTGGGAATAGTTTTCCACCTCTAATTTCGATGTCATGCTGCAAGATACGTGGCAGGGTGTATTGCGCAGGGTATCTCGTGTCTTGGTGTCGTGGCGATTTCGTTCTTTGTCGCTAAAGGGTAAATCTCTTGTGGTGAACTCCTTGGTGGCATCGGTGTTATGGTACCCGTTGAATATATACCCGTTGCCACGAGACAGTTTGAGGCTCGATTTCGCAAATGTATACTGGATTTTATTTGGCGGGGAGGTATACATAAAGTGGCATACGGTATTCTGATTCGAGTTATGATTGTGGAGGTATCAACTTGGTTGATGTTAACACTCGTAAACTCGCATTCCGTTTGAAGTTGTTGCAGCGTTGTTTGGATGCTTCTTGTCCTTCCACCTTGCGACAACTTCTTTCTGGATTTTTTTCTTGTTATGGTAATCTCTCTTGGGCTTTCGGATTCTTCAATGCCGTATTTTGCCACGTTTTGTGAAATCGTTACCTTTCTATATTCAGGAAATGTTTCATGCCTGGAAGGTTCTTCTTGGGGATAAAGGGATTGTCCCAGCTCCTCTTTCCCCACAAATTTTTGATGAACCTTTGTTTTTCAATCCGGCTATTGTTGATGTTCGCCACCGAACATTTCATTTTCCTGAATTTATTAACGCAGGTTTGGTTCAGGTCCGCCATTTAATGTACGAGGTGCTCCCTGCTTTTCTTCCGGTGGGGGCAGTGATTGAAATGTGTACGGACGCTGACCCATTGGCCAATGCCCGCACAATTTTTTCACATTTTCATATGCTCAAGGAGGCGTTGCCTGTGGAGTGGTTGCCGATTTTGTCTACCCAGCCGGCTCCTCTTCCGTCGTCCACATGTGTTGTGGATTTATATTTTCTGGACCACTCCGATAATCGAGTTCATTTTCAAGGTTTATCTGTGCGGCAACTGGTGGGATATTTACAGTTTTCACTCGCTACTAATTTCCCTGCTCCCTTCTACTGGGGGGATATTGTTCCTCCTGGAGACTGGAAACGCATTCGTAAAAACGCTTATTCTTCTTTTGTGGGTTTTTTGTTTGTGATGTGGATTATTTACTCTGGTTGCGGGCGATTACCACTAATGTCAAGCTGATACATATGGACAGACATCCCACAGGGTTGTGCACTTTCTGTTCCCAGGCGCCGGAAACCATAGACCATCTGTTTTTCCAATGTCCTTTTGTACAGCCCTTGTCGTCATATGTATATAGATTATTGGCATTTTATTTTGGATGTCCCATATCAAACTGGGTATGGAGGAGATGCCTCTTAGTGGGATCTCATCCTTCGTTACCCAGGAGATGCTGGAACATATTCCGTTTAATTACAAGTTTGTCACGTCAGGTTATATGTTCTGCTCGTTCAGTTTCTTTGGCACGAAATCGCGTCATTCATTTAATTTCCATGTTTAAAGTGCGTGTACGGAGACATATATATCTTCATTATCATAGATCTTTGTTACATAACTCATTAAATGTTTTTTGTTCTGTGTATTCTTATGTTGGTAGCTTGGTAACCCAAGGTGCCCAAGGTTATTTCTTGTGTACGTTGTTAAGATAAGTTGTTATTTCATTATATTTTTGTTACCAATGAAAGATCCATTGATTTCTTGTTTGTTAATGTTCATTATAATGTTTGTTGGATTACCTGCTGTTCCAATTACCTCTTTTATTTCTTTTTCCTTAATTTTATTAACTTTGTGGTAATTTTCAGCATGGTAATCTATAGAGTTATTGTTACATGCTAATTCATTAACTTGTGTTTTATTTGTTGTATTTCTGTGTATACCCCCTCGTTGTGGTTGGATAAATAAAGAGAGAGAGAAAAAAAAAAAGCCGGTTCTCGTCCGATCACCGAAGCTAAACAACGGCGGCCCCGGTTAGTACTTGGGAGGGTGACCACCTGGGAATACCGGGTGATGATGACTTTTTTTTTTTTTTTTCACGTTGAAATTTGTATGTCTCGCAAAGAGGTGATCGATACCTCTCACTTTTTTCACAATTTCTGATTTAAGAGATAAAAAATCCTTCCAGAAGAGAGAGAAGAAAGTGGTTGGCTCAACTGAAGTGCCTTAATACTAGGTGTTTATAATGGTAAACTGTTGGGAAAACATTTTTGTTATAGGAACTAATCAACTTTTCCATCAATAATTAAGTTGATAAAACACGCTTCGAAAACGAAATTCAAACATTCATTTCCTGCGATCGTTCAAGAAAAGTAGCAGCTCTCTAAGCAGGTGGCGTTAGCCACGTTCCATTTCACTTTAAACCAAACCACTCCAATCAGACGTATATTGAAGAGAAAAGAAATAAACTATCTTCGCGGGTCGATCTTCGGAATGCACAAAGGGTGCGAAATCTACAAAACATAAACTTCGTTAATGAGTAGATCCAGCCCACATCAATCTAAGGCAGTCTTATACAGATGGAATTTAAAACGTTTCCCTATTTCACAAAATTGTCTCGCTCGTGCACGTTTTGCCTAAGAAAAAGCAATTGTCGAGGGATCTGTCTGCTACACAGAAAAGGCGATGCGACAAATATTTCGAGTTTCCTTACATAACGTTCGTTCGCTACGTTTTGTAAAATTACTTTGTCTAGAAATATAACCCAGCAGAGAGACTTTACTCGGAGACACCGACGATTGCACACCTTATTTATAAATCAAATATCTATTTTATATGTACGTACATTTGAAAATTAACTTTCCAATAACGACAAGAGTCTTTGCTATTGGAGTATAAAAACAAAATAGGTGAGTAGAAACAACAAGAAAAAAAAAGTTACAAAACAGTAAAAGCAAAATTGAAAACTTAGCAGTGAAAGAAAAACGCGAAGGAAACGTTTCAGATAAGTAGGAACTCGATACGTGGCACGCTTCCGACTCGCGAACGGTAGTAGCCGAGTGTGACAGGTGCTGCTCCTTTATTCATTCTGTTTCTATAACGTCAGAGAATTATTCCCAGTTTTGCAACGTACTTTCATTAATATCCATACACTTCTTTAGCGAGAGACAAAAGAGCGACTTCTGAGGCACTCCCACTAGACGGTAACCAGCGTTTAATACTATTTTGTCGTAGGGGGAGACGAAGGCGAGTACACACGACTTCTCCCGATGGAAACCAAAATACACGTTAATAAACACAGGTAAATTAATGTGTATAGCCAAATGACGAATAAAAGAAGGTGAATATTAAATAATTCTAATCCCGATGCAAGCTCGTGTTAAAATCTAAATTCTGCACACACATCTGTAAGTGATGGGATGTGAGCCTGTGTAACGAGTAAAATACCAGATTTTGCGAAAGTAGGTCCGAAAGAAATATAAAGAAGACATAAACACCAACATGTGACTAAAAGACGTTTGAGAAAAAGTTCTCAGAGGCTAAATTGATCAATTTAAGTGTTCCATGTCAATGACACACACGCCTGTGAGCGACAGTTTCCATACCCCCGTAATGACTCTCGTGTAGTTCCTGGGATGTATAACGCAAACCAGAGTTATCAGGCTCCACTTTCCAGCGTCCTCCAGTAAAAGTGAATTCTAAAGCATCTCTTATATTTCACAGCTAGGAAATTTTGGGCTGCGACAACGATTTTCTTTACAGTAGCACTTAAAACACCAAATAAGAAAGAGAATTAAACTGTCATCGTTCATACCACGTTGAAAGCGCCGGTTTTCGTCCTCGAGTGCAGACGTGTTTTTTTCTCTCTCCTGATTGCCTTAGTGTGAGTTTAGTAGCTAAGCCTAGTGAGCGTACAGTTAATTTTTGTTTCTAATTTTTGTGCTTTTGCTATTTGTTGAATATGTGTTCAGCTCCTCGAACAAGTATGGAAGTAATGCATCGCACGGTGTTTGTGGAAACTTCAAATTCAAACCATGGGGACGTGATCCATGCTGTTATGAATACGTTTGGTGCTGCTTCGGTTACTGCTGTTGTTCCTCGCCCGGAGGTTATGAGGTAACTTTTGTTCTCCCTGCTGACGTGGACCTAGCTGTCGATGCTGGTCTTGTAAATGGTGTACACTGTTTGGCTAATGGTGTAACTAAACGCACTATTACTGTTTCTTTTATGGAAGTACCAGAATATATAGCCGATGATGTTCTTTTAAATAAACTTAAGGATTTTGCTTGTGAAGTAAGGAGCCCTATAGTGTGGAAGAGAGACCAGGGCATATATTTAGGTATACGCCATGTTCGTGTGTCTTTTAGTGAAAAAATGTAACTCTTTGCCGTACGTTGTGAAACTTTTCGATCCTTTGGGCAAGGCGGTTATGTTAAAGGTGAAGTATGATCGCCAGTCAAAAGTGTGTAATTTATGTTTGGGGGCGGATCATTTATATCGCGATTGTCCCCAGTTTATTTGCCGACATTGTCATGTGCAAGGACATGTTCGGCAACGTTGTCCCAAGCTTGTTGTTCCTCGGCCTTCTTCTTGTGACGACGATGATGTGGCCGCGCCCACTCCTTCTCGTGACGACGCTGACGTGGCCACGCCCACTCCTTATCGTGACGAGGTTGACGTGGCCACGGTTGTTCCTTCTCGTGCAGTGCCTGAAGACGCTGAAAGACTATCTGTTCGTCAACGCGCTGATTTGGAGGTTTCCCTTTCAAGGGAGACTACAGCTACCCCTTGGGTGGATGTATCTTGCAGGCGATCGACGGTTTCTGGTGGGGCCAGGGAACGGGCTAGTAGTCTTCCCCCTGCTGGACGACGTAATTTTGATCGACACTTCCCACCACTTACGGTTAGTGGTGAAAGTACCGCCGGCGATGTGGAGGTGCCTCTTCAACGTCGTTGGAAGTATGCTAGTGTGGTGGCGATGAATCCAAGTAACACCTCAAAGAAGAGCAGTAGACGGAAACGGGTGTCGGACGTCCCGATACTTAGGAAATCTCGTGCAAAGGCGAAGGCGGTGTCTCAAACATAAATGATTGTTGTTGTTTTTTTTTTTTTTTTTATATATATATTTTTTTGTTTTCATTTTTTTAGTGTAAGAATGTGTTTTATTGTTAACGACAAGGGGTTGCCATCTTGATACAGCGGTTTTTGAGGGATAATGTTACATTCGTTTCTTCTGATGGGGTGGGTAGGGTTTTGACTGTAAAATTAACTTTCGAGACTTCGTCTTTCCTGCTATCATCAGTATATGCTCCTCGCGATATTTATGAGAGACGGGATTTTTTCCAAACCTTAACCTATAACTTAGATGATTGCACGGGATTACTCGTTGTTGGGGATTTTAATTGTGTGTTGGATGTGACGCGATCGATTTCCTGTTCGTTTCTCCCGTGATGCTAGTCGTTCGGCTTTTGTTCAGTTCCTCAGTAAGTTTGATTTACTTGATGCACATTCTCTCTTATCGCCGACTACCCTGGTTTCACGTGGAAGAGCTTTGTTAATGGTGAGATGTTGTCGTCTCGTATTGATAAGGTTTGCTATCATCTACCTTACAGAGGACTGTCAAACGCTTACGTACGTTGTGGTTTCCTGCTACAGATCATGCTTTATTAGGCTTCGAGCTTACACTGCGGCCCGTTGTCAGAGGTCCTAATTTCTGGCACTTCAATAATCAGTTGTTGAGGGATGCCGAATATGTGAAAGCCATTAAGCTGTTAATCGCCAGAAGTTGAAGTTGGACAGTATATGAAACTAATAAAATTTCGTGGTATGAAACATTGAAATGCGCGTTCCGTTCACTTACCCAGCGATATTCGCTTCTTCGAGCGCGGGCATCCCGTTCTCGCAAATGTCAGCAGAGTCGTCCATTACACGTGAGCTTCGAAAGCTGTCCCGTTACCCTGGTAGGTCTAAGGTAAAATTATATGAACTCGAAGATGAATTGGAGACTTTGGATCACCATACGATAGAGGGGGCGAGGATTCGTTCTCATATTCGTTGGTTTGAGGAGAGGTGAGAGGTCTACCTCTTACTTTCTTCGTATGGAAAGAGTCCGACAGAGCAGGAATTGAGTTTCGATCCATGCTCACTGATGGGGTGAAGAAGTGTCCGATGCGGATGATGTCGCTGCTGTTCTGCATCAATATTATTCAGCACTATATACTGAAGATATTGTTCTGCAGGACGACATCGATTTCGTTCTCACCTTTGTTGATAAAACTCTCACCCATGAACAAGCTGATATTTGTGATGCTCCATTCACGATTTCGGAAATTCTCGCTGCTCTAGACAGTTTACCGATTGGCAAATCTCCTGGTTTGGATGGTTTTACGACCGAATTTTACAAATGTTTCCTCCCTCATTTTGTTGACGACTTTGTGTCTGTCTTGTCTGACCTCTTCCACTCTCCACAGTTGCTCAGTTCAATGTGTTCGGGGGTAATTGTTCCTATCCCGAAAGGCGGGGATCGACGGTTGGCGGCTAACAGCCGGCCTTTGACATTGCTATGTTCTGACTATAAGCTTCTGGCCAAAGTGCTGGCTCGTCGCCTTTCGTCTGTGATCTCCAGTTTAGTTTCAGATGACCAATCCGGGTGTATACCTGGACGGGACGTTGCTGATACTCCGTTAACACTCGTTTTGCTATTGCAATCTTTGCACGTACCGGCCAGGGTGGAATCTTTTGAAGCTCGATCAGATGCAAGCCTTTGATCGGTTGGCCTATGAGTATCTATTTCAACTTCTTGTGCGTATGGGTTTTGGTTCTACTTTTGTTCATTGGGTTCGTCTTTGCTATACTTCTATTTCTAGTTGTGTTAAGTTTAATGGATTTCTCACTAATGATTTTGCTGTAACTCGGGGTATTCGTCAAGGATGCCCAATGTCTGCTTTACTTTACGTTCTCAGTGTCGAACCGTTACGAAATATGTTAGTTCATAATGTTCATATTACTGGTATTGGGGGTGCTATGTTCCTCAACACGCCATCCCTTATTAATCGGCATGCTGATGATACCACTTTGACCTTACGGGACGCCAAATCTTTGCCTTATGTGTTGGATGTATGCCAAACTTTTGGCAAAGCTACTGGGGGAAGGATCAACTGGGCCAAGAATCAGGGTTTGTGGGTTGGGTGTTTGGCCTCTTCTGCAGACTTTGTCCTGGATGAGTTGAGAATTTCCCAGGATCCTATTAGGATTTTAGGTATAGTTTTCCACTCCCATTTCGATGTAATGCTGCAGGATACGGGGCAGGATGTTTTGCGCAGGGTATCTCGTATCTTGGTGTCGTGGCGTTTTCGTTCATTGTCACTAAAGGGTAAATCTCTTGTGGTGAATTCCTTGGTAGCATCTGTGTTGTGGTACACGTTGCAAATTCTGCCGTTGCCAACACAGTTTGAGGCTCGATTTCGCAAATGTATACTTGATTTTATTTGGCGGGGAGGTATACATAAAGTGGCATACGGTATTCTGATCCGGAGTTATGATTGTGGAGGTATCAACTTGGTTGATATTAATGCCCGTAAACTTGCATTCCGTTTGAGATTGTTGCAGCGTTGTTTGGATGCTTCTTGTACTTCCACCCTGCGACAACTTCTTTCAGGATTTTTTTCTTGTTATGGCAATCTCGCTTTGGGCTTTCGGATTCTTCAATGCCGAATTTTGCCACGTTTTGTGAAATCGTTACCTTTGTATATTCAGGAAATGTTTCATGCCTGGAAGGTTCTTCTTGGGGAAAGAGGGATTGTCGCAGCTCCTCTTTCCCCACAAGTTTTAGATGAACCTTTGTTTTTCAATCCGGCTATTGTTGATGTTCGGAACCGAACATTTAATTTTCCTGAATTTATCAACGCAGGTTTGGTTCAGGTCCGACATTTGTTGTACGAGGTGCTACCAGGTTTTCTTCCGGTGAGGGCAGTGATTGAAATGTGTACGGACGCTGATCCGTTGGTCAATGTCCGCACAATTGTTTCACATTTTAATATGCTGAAGGAGGCGTTGCCTGTGGACTGGTTGACGGTTTTGTCCAACCAGCCGGCTCCTCTTCCATCGACCACACTTGTTGTAGATTTATATTTTCTGGACCACTCTGATAACCGGGTTCATTTTCAAGGTTTATCTGTGAAGCAACTGGTGGGTCATATACAGTGTTCACTAGCTAATAATTTACCTGCTCCATTCTACTGGGGGGATATTGTTCCTTCTGGAGATTGGAAACTCGTTCGAAAAAACGCTTATTCTTCTTTTGTGGGTTTTCATGTTTGTGATGTGGATTATTTACTTTGGTTGCGAGCGATAACCACTAATGTCAAGCTAGTACATATGGACAGACATCCCACAGGTTTGTGCACTTTCTGTTCACAGGCGCGGGAAACCATAGACCATCTGTTTTTCCTATGTCATTTTGTGCAGCCTTTGTGGTCATATGTATATAAATTATTGGCGTTTTATTTTGGATGTCCCATATCTAACTGGGTATGGAGGAGATGCCTCTTAGTGGGACCTCATCCTTCGTTACCCGGGAGATGCTGGAACATATTCCGTTTGATTACTAGTTTGGCACGTCAGGTTGTATGTTCTGCTCGTTCAGTTTATTTGGCAAGTCATCGCGAAATTCATTTAATTTCCATGTTTAAAGTGCGTGTACGTAGACATATATATCTTCATTATCATAGATCTTTGTTACATAACTCATTAAATGTTTTTTATTCTGTGTATTCTTATGTTGGTACCTTGGTAACCCAAGGTGCCCAAGGTTATTTCTTGTGTACTTTGTTAAGATAAGTTGTTATTTCTTTATTTGCACTTTTTTTTTATTTTTGTCGCCAATGACAGATTCATTGGTTTCTTGTTCTGTTTATATAAACTGTATTATATGATGAATAAACTGCTGTTCAAAATTACTTCTTAATTTTTCTTTTTTTATCTAATTTATTAACTTTGTGGTATTTTCAACATGGTAATCTGTAGAGTTATTGTTACATGCTAATTCATTAACTTGTGTTTTATTTGTTGTATTTCTGAGCATACCCCCTCCTTGAGGTGGGATAAATAAAGAGAAAAAAAAAAAAAAAGCCGGTTCTCGTCCGATCACCGAAGCTAAGCAACGGCGGGCCCGGTTAGTACTTGGGAGGGTGACCACCTGGGAATACCGGGTGATGATGACTTTGGTTTTTTTTTTCACGTTGAAATTTGTAGGTCTCGCAAAGAGCTGATCGATACCTCTCACTTTTTTCACAATTTCTGATTTAAGAGATAAAAAAATCCTTCCCGAAAGAGAGAAAGAAAGTGGTTGACTCAATTGAAGTGCCTTAATACTAGGTGTTAATAATGGTAAATTGTTGGGAAAACATTTTTGTTTAAACGTTTACCTTTTTCACAAACTTCTTTCGCTCTTGATCGTGTTCTTGTTGAGAGTGAGTTCTTTGTGTGTATGTTTGTGCGTTTATATATATATATATATATATATATATGGTGAATGACTTGTACATATAAATTATATGGCCTTATTATTGCACTATTTACACTATACGTTGTGACCATCTGACTTGCTTCGTACGGATTGTTTGACTGATCATGTATTTTACGTGACTTTATTTTGCTTTCCTTCTTTCATACATCTACCCAAGCAAAAAGGAAATACTGTCTCCTCTAATAAGCTCTTACTATAAGATATTCTGTTTCAAGAGCTTTTCATCTTTTGATGCATTTTCTGAAGTACTGTGTGAAGAGAGATAAATGGATTGTTTTGGAAGTTAACATCTTCCTTACTTGTAAATGTATTTCTGATAAATACCTACCTTTCCGCACCCTTTTCACACTTACTTCCGACTACCAGTGCAAGTTATTGTCATTGCATTGTCTAAGAATGATAACTTCAAGTGCAAGTGCTTATGGGGATGTATTACTCATGTAAGAATTATCATTCTCCTGTAGATGGAGGGTTATTGTTGCATTATAATTAAATCATGTACTACCATAGTTCACATAAAAAATGTGAGTGGGGAACAGTTCAAAGCTATTGACATGCACAAAATCTCAAAAGCAAGCACATGAGGAATGGCCACTGCATGCAGAAAGATAAGTATTTATCAGAAGTACATTTTTAAGTGAGAAAAATTGCAGTGATACACACTTTGTTTGGTTATTACAATAATAAAATCAAAGTAACCTAACATCTTAAGATATATAATAAGTGATCCACTAATTTCTCTGCCATATAATTTTAATTTTATTATTTTTATTCTATTTCTTAAAGTTAAGGAATTTGTGAAATACATGGCACAGTGAATTTATAACTTGAGAACAAGCTCTATTGACCACAATGTTGATTATGTGTGAAAGCATATATTTAAAAAAAAATTCATGGATTGACATCATCACAATACTATGGAACTCTGGATGTCTATCTTTTTGAAGGAACTGTTTGTAAAAAATGTAATGTTTATTATTATTTTACTACATTGATAAATTAATCAAATGTACTTCATATACCACCTCAGGTTTTGCTTAGAAAGGATTAGTTAGATTTTATAATTGTTGTGAGAAAAAAGTTGTCTTTAAAATGTAAAAGAATTAGGAGAGGCTGTTTCTCAAGTTCCTTGAGAACTAAAGAAAAAAATATTTTAATTTGCAGAAACCAGTATATTAAGAAGAATTAAGAATAAATGTTTCTAAATTTATCAAAATATCTTTTCATAATTCATAGCTTTTCTGAAAATTACACTGTGAATATTATTTTGTCTCATTTTTAAGATAATTTTGTAAACTTGTATTTTAATTTTAACACATTAGTGACACTCTGCAGCCTAAATAATGATTAATCATTTTTTAATAAAAACTAAACAGAATTTTACAACAGTTTGAAACTGCAATTACATTTCTTTATAGGACTGTGATATAAATTACTCCACATTGACTAATTGTAAAATGAGTTGGTGAATGAGATATTACTGTTATTTACCAAAGGAGAATTCATCATGATGCAATAGTTGATACCTGTTATTTTAAGATGTTCCAAAGCTTCTCTTTTGTACTTTTTATATAGTGAGTATTAACAGATAATTCTTAAAAAGTCAAAATTTCACCTGGCTATAGGTCTAACCACACGTGGCTTGAATTAAGTCATGTTAAATTTCAAGAGCAAAAATTAAATCATTGAATTAAAGTGAATATAGAAAATAAACTTAATTAATAACACTACCTACTTTAAACAGTTTTTAATATCTGACAATAAGCCCCTCTCTAAGGAAATTATTTGAGATATTTTTTGTTCACTGTATATAAAGATGTTTTCAGCTCACCCACAAATTATCCTGATACTGACTGCACCAATGTTTATGGTCCTTTTGATGGCTTCAATGTGGAACTATTTGTTACAAAGGTACAACACCCATCTCATGATTCTTACATTATTGACTTGCACTTCTGAATGTATGCAAATTGTTGATAGTCTGTCTAGATGGTGAACTCATTCCTGTACAGGTAGTTCTGGAACTTCTTAATGGTAAGTGTGATGGTCAGATATGTTCATTCAATAACGGAGTAGTTCTTACTACTTAACAGCTTTTTACTTATACATATTACAGGAAATGCTCCATCTCTATATTATTGTAAAAGCACTTTCCCAATTTCAAAGACTGAAGCATCAGCCTGAACAGTCAATGGTTTGTTGAAGTCTGGAATGCAACCTGGTGTCATTGTTTCCACTTTACTTTGTTGGATAAACTTTTCATGGTCAGGTTAGTCAATGGTGCGCTAATTTCAACATAGTTTGGGATAAATTTCCTGTAATATCAAAATAAATCCAGAAAGGATCTGACTTGTTGCTTTTTTAGTTGGAGCTGATGTGTCTTGTATTTAGAATACCTTCTCCTTTTCCATGGCTGTCTTTCAGTCCCAGCACATAATATCTAATGTAGCACTTGGATGGTCTGATGATGAGACTTGATGCTCTCACATGTTGTTACAGCTTTCTACATTTCTTCATATAGTCTTCTCATTTCACAGTATGTGTCAGGATGGCATCTGCATAGTGCTTGATATTGGTGGTGTTGCACAGCATTCTCCTTATCATGCAGTTGAATGTTTCTGCCGAGTTGACTTGGCACCTGCTGAAATTGGTAACATCCATCTAGTATTACAAATGTTGTGTTCTCTGTAAATGCTGTCTTCATTAGGATTTGGCAATAACCTTTACTGAGGTTGATCTTTGAAGAGAACCTGACCTGATAGTTTTTAGGTTGTCCATAGGTTCAGAGTTGAACTTCATCACAAGATTCAGCTTTTGGAAATTTATTTAGAAACAGTTAACCTATCCCTAATTTTTTAGATTAAAACTGATAAACGGTCGGCTGAATTTGAATGTTTAACAATTCCAGCTTCCAACATTGCCTCAGCTTCCTGCTTTGTAAGGTATCTCATTGCATAAGGCATCTGAAAGGGCTCACTTTAGCTGGACACCTCATTGTGCTGCACAAGGCCTGTCTTTCCTGGTCTATCCATGAAGATATCTCTCCTCTTTCCATTCGTTTATCAAAATTTGACATGGTTATACATCACATAATCTCCATGCTATTTGCACTTTTACTGTAGTTGTGCACATATAGGTCTGTTTATTTCCATTATCCTTAGCATTTTCTTCTACCACAATTTACCACTGTGTAATCATGGCTGTAGCTTACCAAAAGTTGTAAACTTACTTAATAGTAATGTAAATTTTTAGGTGTGTTGGCTTCGAAATTTTCTACAATAAGTGTCTGTGACTTGCTGGCAGTAAAATTGACAAAAAATGAACAACATGCACTCCACTTGTTTTTATAACAATGTTTGAAACAAGTTAAATGTATGTACAAAATTATTTACACTATGGAGATAATATTTGTATCTTAGACACTATACAGTTCTCTTTTTATTGTCAAAAGCCCACTTAAGCCAATTAAATTGTTTTAGAATCCAGCTGACAAGCTAAAGTTTTATTTTTTTTAACCACAGTAGTATCCCTGTATAATTCACTTATTATGCTGTCATATGAGTTACTACAGTTGTATCCTTAACTTTCAGTATTATTATGTTTTTTGTACTTCCAATAATCATCTTTCCTTTCTCGAAGTCCACACAAATGGGTTCAATTGATTTAAAACACTCTTTTATGAGACAAATTATTCTCCTTATTTCTTTCAAACTTTTAATCTCACCCTAACATACCAACCATTCACTCCCACAACAGTTAACTTTACAAAATCTAAAATTTCTCTGACGGCAGTTCTTTCTCATGTGACTTTTATTCTCTTTTTCACTCATCTAGTCATAGTTATTTATACATGTATCACAGTCTTGACATCAGTGGATTTCAAACAAAGTGTTCAATAGCCTCAACATCAGTGAGTTATAAAGTAAATTAATTAATAACACTACCTGCACTAAACTGTCTTTTATATTCAAGTTGATGTAAAGTTTAGACAATTTTTCTCAATTTTGTTGTGTAGTATTTCCTAAAATCTTACATTTACATTCTTTTGCTCTCTCTTTCAAAAAAAAGGAAATTAAGTGACAGGTGTTTATGTGAAGTAAAATTGTATTATTTGCAGTTAAGTAAAAGTACTCATTGTATTTGGTATAACTTTATAGAAATATATTGTATCCTGTATACTTTGTTATTACATTACTGTTGAATAGTATCGTAATTTTATACTTAAATCATTCCCTGTATGCATTCATAAAATTACATCTTGCTCTATGTGATTTATAAAATTGTGTTTTCTGTGTGTTTTATAATATTATTTTGTATTATATCGAGAATTTTTACAACTGTGTCATTACATTCTGTGTACTTCCAGAGAGCAGCTCTTTGGTCTAACTTGACAAGAATTTCATTTCAAACATTTGTGGCTTGGAACAAGAAAAAAATATGTGTACTTCTTTCTTTCTCTGTTTATCCACACTTCAATACAAGTTTTCTTCTTATTGAATTTCATATTTTGTACTCTTGTCTTCCTCTTTTTCATGTTTATGAAGGATAGTATATTTTTAAAATATTTTCATAAAAAATGCACATCAGTTGATATCATTGTTTTAAGTTGTTTAGATTTTTTATATAGTAGACTTTATTGACTTATAAGAATATAGATCTTTATTACATTTTTTAGTGAAAACACACGTGTGTAAAATGTAACAGTTAATATATAAATTTAGGAAATAAGTACATACACATAAATATAAGTATGAAAGACATTGTGTATAAGAATTTTTATTTTTGTCTAATTGCATGTATGTTCAATATTTAATTGAAATATATTTTGTAAGCATAGTATCAACAAGAAGCAACAACATTATATTACTTTGTAGATAGCAGAGAAGAAGAAAAAAGCTCAAGTGGAACAGGACAGGAAAAAAGCAGAGTTTAAAGCTGGTCATCACATTGGTGTAAGTGATATTGTAAAACTGTGTGACTGTCACCATGTTATGAGTATTATTAATAAGTGTATATTCAACATCTAAATCTGCCCTCTACATTCATTACACAACCCCTTTCAAACATGTGGTCAGCTTCCGGTCAGTTACCTCTCTCTTTCTTTGTGAACCTGACGATGACTGAAGAAGGTCGAAATGTTGTTCACTCCTCTACGTAAAACATTTTCTCAACCCAAACGAGCCGTTTTTACAAATATAATAAGTTAAAGTTTGCTGACCATCATCTTGGTGTAATTATAGTAGATGAACTCTACTGGTCATCCCTTAATTTAAGGAAATATAACTGCATGTTATCATCATTGTGTATCATCTATTGTAAATATTGATATTGTTTGATTCACATAAGAAGTAAGTGATCAACAGTTTGTAAAATCATTCTTGAAAATACTGATCATCACTATGATATAAATAATAATATATTTATTTTCAACATAGCTTGTACTTTGCATAAGAAGAAGTAAGCTAACCTTAAAATTAGCAAGTCAACTTGATGTAGAATTTTAACATTATATAGTACAAAATACATTATTAACGAGTGTGGTCAAAGAGCATATTTAAACTTGTCAAGTTTATTCTTTTCACTGCTAAGTATACTGATCTGAAGAGTAAACTAGAATCTTCATAGTTACGAGTCTTCAAACAGCTCAGTGGATGAGAGATGTTTACATTCAACCTAGACTTGGCTGTAGAAGGCTAGATGGGTGAAGATGAGGCAGCATATGATCTATTTCCCCGAGAAGATAGTGAGGTATTAATATTTTGTCTATTATCAAAGCATGAGGTCTTGTTTTCATGCTATTTTATCTCTTAAGGATTTTCATGGAAGTGTTACAAAGGAAATTTGCTTAATTAAACAGTATGTGTTTTATCCAGTTCATCAATATCATTTGATATCATAGTTTGTTTCTTCAAAGAGGAAAAAAAGTTGTACAGTGTAACATTTATATATTTTTATTTCTGTCTCCACATTACAGGCTGTGGTATCACAAGGATATTGGAAGAATTCTCTTTATACAAAAAAAAGACATAATAATAATCTCTATCTTTTTTTGATTAATACCAGCAAACTTGGTTGTTAGTGTTGACACATCAGTGAGCAGTTTGTGTCTTTTTGTAACTGGGAAATTGAAAATTGATTTTAAAAGGCTTTTATAGTTTTAGAGGAAATAAAAATACAATGGAATCCCTCTAAAGCAGCCACGTTCGGGACTGAGACAAACTGGCCTGATTAGAGGGGTTCCACTGTACATAATTAGGGATTATGTTAACAAAAAAAAGGGATTGTGATTGAATGACCACTTCCAAGGGGTGAACGAATCTGAGAGGTGGCCGCTTAGAGGGGTTCCACTGTACACATTTCAACTCAATCCAAAAGTTAAAAAATATATATATATTAATTTGCTTTCATGGTTAAAAACGTGAAATAAATACCTCATTTAAAATATTTTATGAAAGTGAATGAAATAATGAACAAAACTGCCTATGGATATTGTATTAAATAAAGGACATTAGGTGTTTAATGAGTCAGTTTACAAGCACTGTAAATGGTGAACTTTCTTCATTGAATGTGAAATTTTAAGTCAAGTTCTAGAAAAGTTAATTACTTATGAAGAATCAGTCCCAGTTCCAGATATTTCTTAACTGGAAAGGGTGGCAGTGAGACATATGCTGGGATTAAATCTGAAATTATGGTAAAACTAAATTTCTGGACAATAGTAGCTTTGGGGTTGGAGAACTATTTTAGCCCCCTCCCACTAGTGCTAGCTCTGTTAAGAAATATAAATATAGAATTAATATATATAAATATTACTGTTAAATTTTATCTAATATGTCAATGCTAATGTGTATGTGATATATTTATCATTAAATTTGAGGGCATTGGAACATATAAAAATTTAATCTTTGTAAACTTTCTTTGCAGTTGCAGAACTGTGATTCATGTGTGGAACTAACAGTTGAGACTCTTATCCTGCAAGCAAATGTATGATTAATATTGTTAACTAATCTTCATGAAGTGAACAGAAGAAAAGCAAACCTGTATGGTAAGGAGATGAACTCAGTATCACGTATGTATTACATTAAGAAAGTAACTGTTATAGTTGTGCCTTAAATTTAATTCAAGTGTCTGTTAAAGTAGGAAAGTTGTAGTTAAGATTTAATATGAAGTATCTATTTTAATAAGGGAATTGTTGACAAAATTTAAAAAAGTATGTTATATTAATATAAATAAGCTGTTAAAGTAAGGTAATCATTCTGCAAAAGCTGGACATATAAAAAAATTAAACAAAAATAATGTAAAAATGAAACAAAACATAAATTGAAACTAAAGTATCTGAGATGAGAAAAGAAGTATAATAATCTAACTTACCAAATACTGAACTCATAAAACATGAAATAGCAACCTTTATAGAGTGAGAAAATTAGGCCAATCCTAAAGCTAAAATGACTTGCTAAATGTGGAAATACCTACTGGGAGGGAGTAAAACTTACCACAGACCTTCTGGGAAGAATAACAATACCTTATCCAGGAGATTACTTGGAGGTGTATAAAAAGTAGGAAAGTAAATAGAAAGAAATCTCCACACAGTAGTTAGAACCTTCCTACAAAGCCTGTGTTTCTCCAACATACATCATCAACCCTGAGAACTGGAGATTGTGTCAAAACCATTAGCTGCTATGGATGGGAATCTATCACTTGCCATAATAAATCTCATATTTATATGAAAAATTAGAATTTTGAAAATGGAATTATTTCATAAACAAATGAGTAGAAACAGCAGAAATTAAAACTGATAAACATTTGTGATCAAGCATAATTCAAATTCTGTAGTCACATGTACAAATTAAAAACACAGATCTATACACTAGAATGCTGATTAAGAAAGTGTAAGTTGTGCTAGAACAGCTAGCTCACTCTATTATTCTAGCACAGACGTGCAGTAGGGTTAGTAAGGGTAGTCACATGACCAGCTCATGTTTTGAAAGTGTGCAAAACTCTTGGGCTATAGAAGACTGCCATGCAAAAGAAAAAAAAAAAGTTTTAGCAATGCTTAGAGGGCAAACTAAGATGTCGAGAGAGCTTTGTTGGTGAGGATGTAAGACCATCTAGAATATTTTATTATTTGCACATGTGTGTGTGTGTGTATGAAATATTTGCACAAATTTGTAGCTTTGATATTTCAAAAAGATTTCTTCATAATACATTGTTTTAAAGAAACAATTAATCTCCATTGCTCTTCATGAAGTCTAATTACGTAACTAAAAGTATATTATTTATGCTAAATTAGTCTATAAGGTTTCACCCTCAGCATACGGAGCTCCTAATCCTTCTTTGGCAAGACAGTACCTATGGTATTTATTATACAATGGTGGCAGGAATTACATGTAGTTATTTGAAAACAACAGTTAACATATGAGATTTTAACATAAGTTTTAATTTCAAAATGAAATATTTATATTAATTCTCAATCTTCACTTTTCTTTATAACACTTTTTTGATCCAAATTTCACAAATCAGATTATCTTTTAACCCCTATTTCAACTCTTCAGTTTTAATGCGTTTAATGCAAATTACAAACTTTTATTATAAATACTGATAAGACAATATAATTTTATAGCCTGCAATCACCTTATTTTACTCAGATATAAACAAGTCTAACCTATACACAACGCCCTCTTTTATTTAAAATATGTATTCAGGAAAGTACTAAAAACAGTCCTGTCAAAAATTATGGTCAACTTTTAAAGATACTCCAAGTTTGACTGCAAAATGTACAAGATCCACAAATAGTAAATTACTTCATTTCTTCTGTATTTTTAACTTATTGTTATAAGAGTGACTAAAATGTAAAAATTAGAAAACTGTTTGGATACAGGAATATCAATGAAAAAAAAAATGATTAATTTATGCAAGAAGAATGCAAGCAAGAAGCTATTCTGCACCATAATTTGAACTATATATTGACAAGGTGATTTCTAACTTCTTACACAGGCTTATTACTTATATATAGTTCAAACAGCAGTAAAATAATAAAATGAAAGAAAATGAGATGCAAAGTGTGACAAGCCTGAGGCTGTTTATGATAACTATAATTTTATGCATCATTCTAGAAAGAAAAAAAGGATAATTTATATTTATTTTGCATTTTGTGTGGTGATTATAAGGTCAGTTAACTGGATGAGTCCTGTACAGTGTTAGGGTAAATAAAATAACAAAAGTATAACGTTATATGCAAAAGAAAACTTATGATATTCATGTAAGAACTTCCAGAGGTTATGCAAATGAAATGTGACAATTGGTAAGATTAGAACCAATTTTAATCCTAACATAAAGTTACTTTTACTCAGACTAGTCCAAGTCATATTCTGATTCTATAAGTTCACACACAAATTCCAGTGAAATATTTCCGTATAGTTTTTTCTCACAGAGGTAACGTTTTTTGTTGGATGTGTATTGCCAAAGTATCATCTTTTCTCTAAGTTTCTAGAAGATTCTCGACACCAAGAATCAACAATATGTGGTTTACGTGTTTTCCAGCACTGTTTAACGTTCAAGAATCTCGCCTTAAACTATACAAACCAACGCGTCAAAAGACAGCTTATATTAGTACTTGATCAGGAACATTTATTGATTTCAAACATTACAAGTAGTTCAACTTCAGTAAATTAAGTTCGGACATTAGTATTTCTAGAAGGACATAAAAAAAAATCTTCATCAGTAAAATGTCAGCGACGTGAGGTCAACCAAGCTAGCTAGCTTATGTGAAGTGTAACACTAACAAAGTAGAATTAATTTGCTTGTTGTAGACCTGGATCATCGATAAAATATTTATTTCTATATCGGATATAAGACTCAGTATTGTCTGTAAAACCCTTGCATATAAATCAATATTATGAACTATTTGTTATAACCAAGTGTTATAAGGATTGTTTGTTTGTTTTGAATTTCGCACAAAGCTACTCAAGGGCTATCTGTGCTAGCCGTCCCTAATTTAGCAGTGTAAGACTAGAGGGAAGGCAGCTAGTTATCACCATCCACCGCCAAGGCTACTCTTTTACCAACGAATAGTGGGATTGATTGTTACATTATAACGCCCTCATGGCTGAAAGGGGGAGCATGTTTGGCGCGACGGGGATGCGAACCCGTGACCCTCAGATTACGAGTCGCACACCTTAACCCACCTGGCCATGCTGGGCCGCATGTTATAAGGAACACCTTAATGCATATGTTAATTAAAAACCTAGCATCTAACTGCAACAACCTCTGCAGTCTAGTATACGTTTACATTCTCGTCTCTAAGGCATGTGCCCGGCAACGATCAGTTGCGAACTTTCTTTGTTAACGTGAATATGACTGATAGGATATTCTTCATTTTTTGGATGTATTCATTCGTGTTCATTATGACTATAACGTTTCCTTCATCTGCTTTCATTTCGTTTTCCTTCATCCAAGTGTACGGATAAAACCTGCTGAAGCTGGTTTACAAAGTAGGACAATTATTTTTCTTGAACCTTGAAATGCAATTGACTTACCTGCTTTTGCTCATTACTTCCTATCTATGGTAGGAAAGTTATATGCCCTTAGTTTATTTTGTTGTTCATAGTTGTGGTACTAATAACAATGGCAGAGTATGTTTTGCCCTATGTACGCTGAAAAGTTTTTTCTCTTAAATTCAACCAACCATATGTCAATGTAGCAAGCTAGCTTACTTCCAACTCAATGTAGTCATAGTCACTAATATGGTTCCTAATCATAGTAATGTTCCTCTTCATCCTCGTAATCTATGAACAGGCCATGGTTTCTCTATTTCGTATGATATAGTTAGCAATACCTCCTTGCGAACAATTTAGCTCACACTAGAATTGACCATTTACACTGTTTTTACATCTTTCCATTACATAGTTTGATGCAAAGGTGTAATAGATGCTCAGAGCTTTGACAAACATACCTCTTCTGTTCATGAGGTATTTGCATATTCAAGTGTTTTGACACCTAGCATGCAAAGTCCGCACTCACACATCAGTCGAGTTCACACTGATGGCTGTCAAGAATGGTTCAGGTAGGGAATCAGAATATTTAATCAAGTGACAAAATAATCACCATTGTAATGTTGTCTGCGTGCAAAAGAGCGTACAATATCTATAAAGGGACTATTGTGACGAACCCTTGTAACATTTCCACCTTAGTCTAACTCTGATTCACATATGTTCAACATTATGCCACTGGTATTTGTATGTGAAAAAGAAAGGATTCCCAGCAGTTGTAAAGAAACTGCTAAAAACAGAAATAAAATAAACAATCCTTATTAAAATACAACACAGAGTGAGTACTTGTTTAACATGGAATGCACGCGCTTTTACAGATCTAAACTAATCCCTCTCCAAATTCTACTGAATGAAGCATCTACCAGATTGTTTAATTTTAAATAATATTCTAAACTGTGTTAAAATATTGCATTAAAACAGCACTGTCATAGTCCCCCAGAGTGATTTCTGCCATTAACTTGACTGGTAATTACGAATAGAAAATAAAAGGAGGTTGTAGCCCTAAAAGCATCTGAATTGCTGTTGAAGGAAACTGTTCTTTACTTTCATACAAAACTAGTAAATTACGGACTGAGCAATAAACAACTGGAGTAAAAGTAACTTAACTTTTTTTGACTACGTGTTGGCCCGGCATGGCCAGGTGATTAAGGCACTCGATTCGTAATATGAGGTTCGCGGGTTCGGATCCCCATCACACCTAATATGTTCGCCCTTTCAGCCGTAGGGGCGTTATAATGTTACGGTCAATACCACTACTTATTGATAAAAGAGTGACTCATGATGACTAGCTGCCTTTCCTCTAGTCTTACACTGCTAAATTAGGGATGACTAGCGCAGATAGCTCTCATGTAGCTTTGCGTGAAAATTCAAATCAAACAAATAACGCGTTATATAAAACTGCACACTATCCTGAACAACTAGAAAGTTCTGAAAAGTTCTACATTACAATTAGAAGATAAAAACAAATGCATGACATGCTTGCACGTTACATAGACGAAAAGTGACCAAAACAAAGCAAAAGAGAGAGATTTAAAATATACAGTATGCCAAATTGACTGCAGTGATTTAAAAAACTGCCAGATATGTAAAACATTTCACAGTAGCAAAATATTACATTTATTTTGTATTTTACACAGATATGTTTAAGAAATGTGATAGAAAACAAATAATATTCCAAAATATCTGATATATTAAAAACGGAATTGATGAGAATGGCAGCTAAGTATAGTAAATTCAAATGTATAAAAACGATTAAAATATTTAAAATACTTAATTCAATTTCAAATATCACACTGGACCTGGCATAAAAATTACTCGTCTGGATGATATCTTGGGTACATAATTAAGAACTGGAAATGAATATACCTTCTAACAGTAACATCTTTCATAAGTTTTATCTTTATAAGTATTGTTACGTGATCATCAAAACCAACAATGGTAACGTCACAAGTCACGAAGTGGCGTGATTAGCAACCGACAAATCAAGGATCGTATCTATGAAAACCAAACGATCGAGTAGCTGATTCACGTTATAGAAGCTCCGTGAAGATACTGAATTTCAAGACACAACAAAAAAGTAAATACTAATTTCCTAATATTAATAGAGTTTCTTTACATAATAGAAAAAAACAAAACAAAAATATACTTTATGTTTAGGTACATCAACATTAAAATATGTTGTTGTTTTCGATTATAAGTAATCACGGTTTATCTCACTTGCGCTTCAGCAGTGTAAGTTTTGTTTTTGAATTTCACGCAAAGTTACTTGAGGGCTATCTGCGATAGTTGTCCTTAATTTATCAGTGTAAAACTAGAGGGATGGCAGCTAGTTATCACCACCCACTGTCCCGACAGCTGAAAAAGCGAGCATGTTTGGCGCGACAGTGATGCGAACCCGCAACCCTCAGATTAGAGGCACACGCCTTAACCCATCTGGTTGAAGACAAATAGTGTTGAAACAGACTGTAAACTTGAAGGCCAACAGTGTTGAAATAGTCAGTGAAACTAAACACATATGGTGTTAAAACAGTGATGAAAGGTAGGACCAAGAGTGTGCAGACAGACTGTGAAACTCAAAACCAATAGTATTGAAACACTCAGTGAAATTGAAATCAACAGTGTTGGAAGAGTCCGTGAAATTGAAGACCAATATTGTAGAAACAGACCATTAAAGTGAAGACTACAGTGTAAAAACATTCAACGAAACTGAACACCAAGTGTTAAAACACACATTGAAATTGAAAACCCACATGTGTTAAGACAGTCAGTGAAAGTAAAGACCAACATTGTGAAACCGTCAGTTAAATTCAAGACCAGCAATTTTCAAACGGAAGTGACAGTGAAGACCAAAAGTGTACAAACAGAGAATAAAACTGAAGACCAGTACTATTAAAACAGACAGTGAAATATAATACCAACAGTGTTGAAACAAATGTATTAAAAGAGTGAAGTTGAAGACGAACTGTGTTAAAACAGCTAATGAAAGTGAAGACCAACAGTGTGAAAACAGTCAGTGGAAAGGAAATCAACACCAATAGCGTTCAAATGGAAATGAAAGTGAAGACCAAGGGTTCAATCTGACAGTGAAATTGATGACCAATAGTGTTGGAAGAGCCTGGAAAACAGCAGCCAAATAGTGTTAAAAGTGTGAAGTTGAAGACCAACAGTGTTGAAACAGCCAATGAAAGTGAAGACAACAGTGTGAAAACAGTCAGTGGAAATGGAAATCAAGACCAATAGTGTTCAATCTGATAGTGAAATTGAAAACCAACACTGTTGGAACAGTCACTGAAGGTAAAGATGAGCAGTTTGAAAACAGTTAGTGCAATTGAAGACCAACAGTGTTGAAACAGCCAGTGAAACTGCAGACAAATAGTGTTAAAACAGTGAAAGTGAAGACCAATAGTGTTAAAATAGAGAAAAAATGAACACCAACACTGCTTGAACAGTCAGTGAAATCGAAGTCGAATAGTATTCATACAGTAAAATTGAAAACTTACTCTATTCAAACACTTGAATAGTCTTCTTCTTCTTCATGTGTCAAATCTGCGGCAGACATCGACGACCATGGCATGCCAGACTTCTTTGTTCTCAATCCTCCTTATCAACTCGATGTTGCTCATTGAGTTCTTGGTGACATAGTTATTGAGGCTGTCGATATATTTAGTGCTTTGACACCCTCTGCTTTTCCTCCCTTCTATTTCTCCACATAGTATCTTTTTCTCTATCCCATTCTTCTTACAGATGTGTCCTAGAAATTTCATTTGTCTCTTTCTTATAGTTTTCATATAGGTTTTTCTTTGCAAAATGGTACCTATGGTAGGTTGTAATTACTTGCTATAGGAGCAGTGTCCATACAGGACCGTTCTGCCCAGCCATTGTTCCTTAGATTGGAGTCATCTGCTTGGCCAGATTGAGTGTTGCGCCATTAATGACACTGTGTCAGTTGCCTCGCACTCATCCACCACCTTCCTTCCATGACTTCATCGTAACCGTGACACGGGGGGCTAAATGGGTACTCAGTCTTGTCCAAACTGACCTTCCATGGGCGAGCGAAGGAAGGAGCGCCTTACTGTTCTTTTGTCAGTGTTAAATACAGTGAAACTGAAGACCAACAGTGTTGAAACAGGAGTGATAGTGAAGATCAAAAGTGTTGAAACAGCCAATGAAAGTGAAGACCAACATTGTG
Organism: Tachypleus tridentatus; assembly: GCF_004210375.1. Lineage (NCBI taxonomy): Eukaryota > Metazoa > Arthropoda > Merostomata > Xiphosura > Limulidae > Tachypleus > Tachypleus tridentatus. Next base: position 90,146,352 of record NC_134834.1, read on the forward strand.
AAACGGTCAGTTGAATTCAAGACCAATAGTGTTGAAAGAGAAGCTAAAGTGAAGATCAAAAGGGAAAACAGACAGTGAAACTGAACACGAAGTGTTAAAAGACAATAAATAGGAGACCAACAGTGTTCAAGCAGATTGAAATTAAAGACCAACAGTTTTGAAACAGAAGTGACAGTGAAGACCAAAGGTGTACAAACAGACAGTAAAACTACAGATCAGTAGTATTAAAACAGACAGTGAAATATAATACCAACAGTGTGAAAGTAGCCAGTGAAACTGCAGACAATTAGTGTTAAAACAGTGAAGCTGAAGACCAACAGTGTTGAAACAGTCAGTGAAGGTGAAGACCAATAGTGTTGAAATAGTCAGTGAAACTAAAGAACAATAGTGTTGAAACAGACAGTAAACTTGAATGCCAAAAGTGTTGAAACAGCCTGTGAACGTGAAGACCAATTCTGTGAAAACCATCAGTGGAAGTTAACACGAATTGTCTTGGAATGGAAGTTAAAGTGAAAACCAAGATTGTGAAAACAGACAGTGAAACTATGGACCAGTTGTGTTGAAACACTCAGTAAAATTGAAGACCAGCAGAGTAAAAATAGAAAGTGAAAGTGAAGACCAACACTGTTGAAATGTATCGAAATTGAACATCAATACTGCCAAACAGTCAGTGAAACCGAAGACGAATAGTATTCATACAGGCATTGAAATTGAAGACCTACTCTGTTCAAACACTTATTTGAAGTGAAGACCAACACTGCTGAAACAGTGAAAATGCAGACAAATAGTGTTAAAACAATGAAGTTGAAGACCAACTGTGTTGAAACAGCCAATGAAACGAAAGAACAATAGTGCTGAAACAGACAGTGAAAGTAAAGCCCAACAGTATGAAAACAGATAGTCAAACTAAAGAACAATAGTGTTGAAACAGTTAGTAAACTTGAAGGCCAAAAGTGTTGAAACAGCCTGTGAACGTGAAGACCAATTTTGTGAAAATCATCAGTGGAAGTTAACACCAATTGTCTTGAAATGGAATTTAAAGTGAAACCAAGATTGTGAAAACAGACAGTGAAACTGTGGACCAATTGTGTTGAAACACTCAGTGAAATTAAAGACTAGTAGTGTTAAAGTAGAGAGTTAAAATGAAGACCAACACTGTTGAAATTGAACACCAATACTGCCAAACAGTCAGTGAAACCAAAGACGAATAATATTTATACAGACAGTGAAATTGAAGACCTACTCTGTTCAAACACTCAGTGAACGTGAAGACCAACACTGCTGAAACAGAATGTGAAATTAATGACTTTTTCTATTGAAACAATCATTGAAAGAAAAAATCAATTGTGTTAAAAGAGACACTGTTGAAATACACCTTCAAGTTAAAGACCAACACTGTTCAAAATCACATTGAAAATGAAAATCAGCACTGCTGAAACTGACTGTGACATTGAAAATCTCGACTGTTTAAACATTCAGTGAAAGTGAAAAGCAACAGTTTTGAAACGGACCGTGAAATTGAAGACCGACACTACTGAAACAATCATTGAAAGTGAAGACCAACACTGTTGAAACTCAGTGAGATTGAAATACGGCACTCTGCAAACCATCAAGAAAATCGAAGACGAGTAGTGTTGATAAAGTTAGTAAAATTGAAGACGTACACTGTTGAAACATCCAGTGCGAGTGAAGACCAACACTGTTGACACATACCGTGAAATTGAAGACCAATAGTGTAAAATTATAGTGAAGGTGAAGATCAACACTGTTGAAGCAGACTGAAAATTAAGACTACACTGTTGAAACAGAGTGAAATTGAAGACCTTTAGTATTGAAACACACAGTGGAGATGAAAACCAATAGTGTTGAAACAATCATTGAAAGTGAAGACCAACAGTGTGAAAGCAGTGAGTGGAAGTCAACACCAATAGTGTTGAAATGGAAGTGAAAGTGAATACCAATAGTGTTGAATCTGACAGCGAAATTGAAGACGTACACTGTTAGAACAGTGAGTGAAAGTAAAGACCAAAAGTTTGAAAACAGTTAGCTCTACACTGTTGAGGCAGACTGAAAATTACACTTTTGAAACTGTGAAATTTAAAACCATTAGTATTGAAACACACAGTGAAACAGAAGAACAATAGTGTTGAAACAGACAGTGAAGTTGATGACCAATAGTCAAAATGAAGACCAACATTGTGAAAGCAGTCAGTTGATATAAAGACCAATAATCTTGAAAGAGAAGCTAAATGAAGTTCAAAAGTGTGAAAACAGAAAGTGAAACTGAACACCAAGTGTTAAAACACACATAATATTGAAGACCTTTCGAGTTGAAGCAGACAGTGAAATTCAAGAAAACAGTGTTTACCCAGTCAGTGAAACTGAAGACCAATAATGTTGAAACAGAAGTGAAAGTGAAGATCAACAGTGCCCAAATTGAATGTAAAAACTGTAGACCAGCACTATTGAAACAAACAGTAAACCCACAATATCAAGTTAATAATGATGTTATCACAGAATTTGCAGAAGCAACTGGTCCATCATAATAATTATGAAATATAGCAGTATTCTTTTTAAGCTTTTGTCAGTTTAATTCTTATGACTTTGGTGCATTTTGCAAGCAGTCCAGTATGTTAATTCACTAACTATAAATTATTTATATTGTATTAAATATTGTATTCCACAGTCTTCATAATCTGTCACCATTTTTAAAAGCTTCTTCATAGTTTCTAAATTATGTTAAAAATCTGCAGAAAAAAACATTTTTATGTGCTTTTAACTGATCTTCAAGAACAGTTATCATAAAGATACGTGAATAAAAGTTATTTATGTTTATAAATCTAAAACATATTTCCATGTATAAGCATAAAACACTACCTGATTATATACTTATATTTGTATATATGGCATGAAAAGATTGCTTATTTTGAAGGAAGAATTTTCACCAATGTCTGAACATTATTTCCTCATAACTGTTTCTAAATCAAAGGCCAACTTGGGTTAGTAATTTTATTTTTGTTACCAATATGGTGCAAATGTTTGAAATTTTCTTGGCACATGGTCAACTTATTTTATTCTTCTGCTTCTAGAAAAAGCATCAGATTTTACCATTCAACAAATAACCTTTTGAATATTTAACACGTTGGCTCCCACAAAGCCCACTGGAAGGTCGTGACAGTCTCCCAGTAACACACACCAGTGAGTCGTGCTCTATTTTCTTTTCAAAGGACCACTTAATGGCTATGTATACATTCTTACTATAAAAAAGTAATTATAAAATGACGAGAGGGATTCTTGAAATCGTCGGCAAAATAGGTTTGGGAGCCAATGTGTTAATTTTTATTTTTATAAATATTTATCATTCATAACTGCTGTGCAAAGTTTTATTATGGAACGATTATTATACAACAGAAAATAGCTTGTTTTAACTTGTAAAAATCATGTTGATTAAAATATGTTTTTCAAGCTGATATTTTTCTTGCATTAATTTGGTGTTCTGCTTTCAAAAGGAGAGTGTCATTATTAAAAAATTCATAAACGTGTAAAAGTAAACAATTCAATTACATTCCATTGGAACCACAAGCTTACTTCGAATATGCCGCAGTAATGTTTGTTTAAGACTCCAGAAATTTTTTATCTCTCTGCTTAATTAAACATTTAGTCTGCACATCACCCACCTTCCCATATTAAACCTTTATTACTGTTTCTTTTGAGAAAGTAAAATAAGTACAGTTATGTAACCATAAACTTCTTAATTTTAACGTGCATTTGAAACGGGATGATAAAAAGAACAATTTTAAAGTACATATCGTAAACAGACATATTTATAACAACTACAAGAAATACTGTTACTATCAATTGGCTATTTTATAGATACATTTATACATTCTACACGGTTATTTTACATGCACCCAACATATAACACTCTTTAATTTTATTATACATACAGCATTTGGTCATATTTGCCATCTCTGCCGAGATCCACAATTATAGGAACCATTTTGTACTGTAACTAATATAACATGTATTTTTATAGTACAATAATAGATGAAGACTTTCAGAGAAACGGGCTGTTCAACTTTTACTGTGCTGTACTTACTACATGTTGTAGTACTACTAACAGCATTAAATTACATCAAGAAGTGAAAAAGAGATAACCTTGACTTGTGGCTTTCAATTCTCATTTTTTCAATGATCATGTTATAAACAGATAACACGAAAATATAGTCTAAAGTTCTGGGAAAAACGGAACATGATTTGTACTTAAACAGAACTGTATAATGAACAGCTTGTTAGTAACTTTTTACAAACCACTAACAACAAATTGTTAAAGTACTATTAAAAGTTAAAATATAACTTCTATAATTTATATAAGGCCAAAACGGAACCGGAAGCTTCGAATCAATGATTGCTACAATTGTAATGCTCCTTTTTTTACCAATTTCACCAAACTGTTCTTTATTTTTGGCATATTTACATGCTACAGGTTTCCTAATCTAACTAACTTAATTTAACATAACAGAATTTCACAGTGAAAATTACCAATCCTCACTCTGTACTATTTTTTCAATTACATATCATTATTACAGTCACTAGATGGCAGGTAATTACAAATGAAATGTATTTTTTCCTTCTCAGAAACATTTCAGACAACAAATTTAACATTCTTAAGTTTAATACAACGAGTGTTGCAAACAACAAGTATACATTTCATGCTAAGAATTAATTTACCTAAAGAATATTATACTTAAAAATGTGTAAAAAGAAATACAACTATTTAATAACAAGAAAATGAAGATGGTTAACAAAACACATACATTGAATTGGCAAGGTTCGAAAATCATTTTTCTTCTTCAGCGAAATCTCAAAAAAGTAAAGCAAACTACTTTTTAATTGCATTGTAGTTGTAATTAATAAATATCTTTGTGACTCTGTTTTCTTCACATATTTTACGAAAAGTAATAAAAATAACATAGAATTCCAACCGATTATCAACAGTAAAAATTATGATAAACAACTCTTTGAATCATAGATAACTATTTCATAATCGATGTTTCAATTTCATTACAAGTTTTCTGTTTAGTAAATTTCACAAGAAACAAAGATAAAATAATCCACATAATATAACTTCCAAACAACTCCTATATTAATCGATAATTATTATAATTATAATGACCTTTCTTGATTAAAATAATTTATAGTTTTTGAAATTATTCAAAAATATTTCACCAGTAAACACAGAAAACATGTTCTTCGTTTTTTTTCACATTAATAGCCCTTCAAAGTACAGGTGTTCGATTCCCCTCGAAAAGCTCAGTAATGGCTCTGTGTATCTTTACTGTAAGAAAACAAACACACACACTCGTATATGTATGTTATAGCTTTTATAATTTAAAAAATTAACATAAGCACGAAAATTCACGATCAAATAGAACAAATTTTCACTTTATAGCATCTTGTCAAACACGTCATTATTACTGCCACGAGATAACATGTAATTTAAAAAAAAAGAAGTTAGTTTTTCTTGTCAGAATGTATTTTGCGCACTAAAAATATATAAGTTTAACACCACAGATTTTTACTAATACAAGTATATGTTTCATGAAAAAATATAATTTACCTACATATTACTTCAGAAAGAAAAACTATTAAAAGAAATGTAGTTATTGAACAATCAGAAAAGAAGACCTTTGATAAAAAACAAATATTTTATTTACAAAGTTACTAAATAACTTAATAACACAATTTTTGTGTGTGTGTGCATATATCTATTATCAATTTTAAAGGCCCGGCATGGCCAGGTGGGTTAAGGAGTGTGACTCGTAATGTGAGGGTCCCCGTCGCACCAAACATGCTCACCCTTTCAGCGTGGGAGCGTTATAATGTTACGGTCAATCCCACTATTCGTTGGTATAAGAGTAGTCCAAGGGTTGGCGGTGGGTGGTGATGACTAGCTGCCTTCTCTCTAGTCTTACACTGCTAAATTAGGGACGGCTAGCACAGATAGCCCTCGAGTAGCTTTGCGCGAAATTCAAAAAACAAAACATCAATTTTAAAAGTATGAAAACTCCTGACACACAGAATAGTTAGCTTTCTTTCTCAGGCGATAGATGAAGGTAATGCATTTCCGAATTCACAAATAGTTTTCTATATAATATAACTAAAACAAAACAGATTTTTCTTTCTTTCAAGCCCCCCGCTAGTACAGCGGTATGTCTCCGGATATACAACGCTAAAATCAGGGGTTCGATTCCTCTCGGTGGGCTGAGCAGATAGCCCTTTGTGGCTTTGCTAAAAGAAAAACACAAAAACACACTTTTTTTTCAATTGTTTGGAATCTAAATAATCACTCCACGCATACTATTCACAATGATATTTAAATACTTTATTAATAATTTGATTGAGACTTGATTTTAACACCATTGAATTATTTTGCATTTATTTTAAATAGGTTTATATACTAACTTTACATGCATATAATGTAAAGCCTAATGTTAAGATCTTAACTCTCTGGCATTATTTGGCGTTGTTTTCAAATTGTTTTAAATATTCAATGTATTTAAAAAATACAACTACTTAATCCTCTTTCTAACTTATATCTCTTTTGTTATTATATATATAAACAAATGTATTAATATTTATGTAATAACTTGTTAATAAAGCGAGTTTTATTCATTATTAGGTTTAATTTGTAACGCCATCTATTTTGTGTGTGAAATTCCATGTCGAACAGCGTGTTTTAAGTGTAAGGATTGGACTACACTTTATAATAAGGTTTGTAGCCCAATTTCTAACATGTTGTTTTCATAGATCGTATTGGGTAAACTTTTCACTACCAGTTATAAAATTTTGTTTCTTAATATTTTTTTTAAAGTATAATTAGAAGTTAACAACAGTAATAGAACTGTTTTTGCTTATATTTGTTACAGATCATATACTTGGTGTTTATCTAATAAAAGTTAAGTTAAATACAAATTCAATCACAGCTCCATCAGTATACCTAAAAGTAATTTAGTACAAACATTCTGAACAACTGTAGGTAATAACTCAAACGTATTATCTTGAAATATACTTGTGATTATATTATCCTCATGACTTAATTATGTAACTCTTGTGTTCTTTAAAATTTTTTGTTGTTTCTTGTTAACTTTGGTATGGTGGAATTGATCTCTATATTAAATCATTAACAGAAAACGTTTTAGAAAAAAACCCAAAAACAAATACAGTAATTTTAGACATTTTTTTTCAGAGCTACATCTGAACACTGTACATTTTTTTACATAAAACATCTTTTCATTTTTAACAGTAATTTGTTATATCATTTCTTCATATCATTGTGGTCGATTTCATCTAGAATCAAACTGAGCTTACGAACAGAGACTGTATGAACAAAATTAAAATACATATTTATATTTAAAGAAATTACAGCTTTCTAAAGAGTTAGAACAATTGCAGTGATTGTTTTTTGCTATTAAGTTCTTTATTATTTGACGTAAATTGTAGTGATAGATATTTAATTTGTATATATGTGTTAAACATCTCTTTTCCACTAGAAGTTAAATTGAAAAAAACAGTTGTGATATACAGGCCTAATGCATTCTTTAATTGGCTATAATCTCTACTATAATTTTGCTTGTTCCACAAAATAGAAATTTTATTGGTTGATTCAAAAGGTTCTAAAATCACTGTATACAGTATAGAATTTGCTATATATAATATTCTTATATATCTTTATTTTAAATATTAACAGTTTCTTTCTTTCTTTTTTCTTCTAAGTTTTTCCTTTATATACTGATAAGATCTAAATAAAATGCAAAACAAATGAAGTTTGAAATGAATAAGAGCTAAAGCAGTGTTTCTAATTAAATTATTTCTAATTAGTGTTTCTAAGATAAACTTATGATAATCTTGTCACTGTATTTTTTATCTAAATAATAAGGGGTTACTTCTTCATTATAATTTTATCAGTTTATTACTTTTTAAACATTAAGGAATAACTTATTTTACATTCTATTTTGATATACTGTTTTTGTTTTGTTTTACTTTTGGACACTTGGCAGTAAAGTCTAGGATAATTCAGATGGTCAAACAGAGGTAATAACACAAATTAAATGGATGATAAATAAGAGAGAATGAGACATTTTTCTGGATTGAGCTTAATATTAAGGTGTTACATTTTATCATTGTATTTGTAAATATAACTATTTTTTATTAAGTGTCAAGAGTTTAATTCTTTATAACTTTAATATCTTAAATTTCATTTGGCACAGAATGGCAGCATATTTTACCTAAAGTTTAATAAAAAAACAACAAATGTAATAAACACAAAGATAATAAAGTTTGAAATGAATAAGTTAGAAAAAAAGCCATTTGTGAAGATTGGAAAAAAGTTAAATCATCTTACGCTTGTCCAAATTTGTTTCATTTATTAACTTATCTTTGCTTTTACACATTGAATTATAATTAGGACAAGAGAATGGTAGGAAAAATTGCATACCATGTTAAGTCTTTAATTTTATGAATATCTTTTGATAGTTCAGCTATTCATGAATTTCAACTTAAAACCCCTCAGTGTTGATTCCTGCACATGGTGAGGGGACCTTTCAGGGAAGGTTCTGTTCTTTCAGTTTACCTCCTCTAAGATCTAAATATTCATCCACGTATTTGCCATGCATGACAACCCGTGAAAGGAAGGAGAGTATTCTCGTGGTCCAAACCTAACACACCACTTTGGCATTGAATTCCTGTAGACGGGAAGCCTTTGGGTAACCCCCTTGGGTCAGTCGGCTAGTTCACTTGGGTTAGGGTCAACCAAGTTCCATTGTTGGATGTTCTCAACAGGTGTTGTGGACATTGTATCTGATGCTGGTGTTTGGGTATAGAGCTCATGAAACCGTGGCATTGCTGCAGTGACCTTGTTTGACACTGTAGTGCATCCCCTTCTAGGACTCCATGGTGGGTGGGGACAGTGGGCACCGAAATATTTTTTTTATAATGGATCCTCCATATAAAAACTTTAAAAAAATGGTGAAAAACAGTCCATAGGTAAACGACCATGTCTTGATGATTCTGAACAGCAATCTTCAACATCTGTAACACCTGTTGTACCTCATTTTCTTATACTACAGTCTTTTTCAAACAAACCCTCAGGGGAGATGTCTCCATTTTTCATTCAGAAGAGATTAGAGGGACTTGCCGTCTCTCCAAAGTTAGGAAAGAAGCTTCAATCTGGTGATATATTAGTGGAAACATCCACATCTCAACACAGTGAACTCCTCTTGCATTCAAAGGTGATTGGGGATATACCTACTGTGGTTACACCTCATGCTGCTTGAAATTCATCACAAGGAGTTATTGTTGAGAGGGATTTGAGTAACATCCCCTGTCAGAGATTCTTGCTGGTTTCTCCACTCAAGGAGTTACTGCAGTGAGTTGTATCTCCACTCACAAAGATGAAATTACGATACGGACCAATATCCTAATTCTGACATTTACAGCACCACGTCCACCTACCATCACAAAGGCAGCTTATCTCAATTGCAGGGTACGACTATACATTCCAAACCCTCTTTGTTTTCAGTGTCAGCGGTTCAGCCACTATAAAACGTCATGTCGTGGTTCCCTGACATGTGCTTGTTGTGGTAGCAAGGACCATGATGCCTATGAGTGTGAAACGGACCCTCACTGCGACAATTGCAATGAATTTCAACCATCCTACTTTCGTTCTTGCCCTAAATGGTTGAAAAAAGAGGTGCAGCATTTAAAACCATTCATAACATTACTTATCCTGTGGTTCAAAAGTTGCTGTCCACCACTTCATCTTGGACGTATGTTGCTGCACTTTTTTCCACTACTATTGTGAGAGTGCAGACGGATCTTTCTGTGCCTCCAAAAGAATTGTTCTCAAAATAAATGAAAAGTCTTTTGACCTCCGTGGTTAAAAACGTTGATGAATCAACTTTAACACTTATCTCTGTCCCTTATATACATTCCAACAAATCCTAAGATCCATTTTCTTTGGTTTCAGTTACAGGCATTTCCTCGGATACATCTTCTTCTCCCACCCCAAGATGCAAAACAATCATTCGTCGTCCTCAGTCACTGGAATCCTCTTCCAACAGCAAAGACTTGCTAATTCGACCCAGGGCAGGGTTCATGTAGATCGATAGATCTCCCTCGAATGAAGACAGTAAAGAAAAAACAGGGTCATAAACAGAAGTGTTCTTCACCCAATTTACCTACATGTAAGTAAAAATGGCCACCTTGATACTATGGAACTGTTGAGGTTTATGTTCTAATTTGGATGACATCAAAACACTAATTGCTTCCTACCATCCTGTATGTCTTTCCTTACAGGAAACATTTCTGAAACCTGCTGATAGTCATCATTCGGCAATTTTCTTTGTACAGAAATGACAGGCTGTGTGATGGAAGAGTGTAAAGTGGGTTGGCACTGTTGGTTGATCAGCATGTACCACTCTGTCTATGCCACTCGACACACCCTTAGAGGCCATAGCCATATGTGTTTCCTTGAGTCATACCATTACTGTTTATTCTCTCTACCTGTTGCTTGGAGAGACATGATCAATCAGATGTTGATGTTCTCATTGAACAGTTGCTTGCCGTCTCCCTTTTTCATCCTGGGGAAGTGCTGATATTGATAAGAGGGGTCACTCTGTAAATTTTATGCTCTCTGATCACAACCTTTCTCTTTTTAATACTGGTTCTTTTACTTATTTTCATGCACCTAGTCAGTCCTTTACTGCTATTGATCTGTCAGTTTGCTCCCCTTCACTTTTCTCCCATTTTACATGGAGTGTTGACAATAATCCACGAGGCAGTGATTATTTTCCCATAAGTTTGAAAGAAACTGGCTGTGGTCGATGCCATTTGACTCACGTGCCACGGTGGAAGCTGGATTACCCAAACTGGCCCTCTTTCACTGCTCTTGCTGAACATGATCCTGTCATCATCTGTAAGCCATCAATAGATAACTGTGTGGCAACAGTAACTGACTGTATTATACAGACAAATACCCAATGTATTCCTAAAACCTCGACATACCACCACGATATCCTCATCCGTGGTAGAATCCTGTCTGCCACATGGCATAGAAGGCTCAAAAACAGGCCGGAGATACTTTCTGTAGATATCCCACACCCTCAAACCGCATCGCATTCCAGCAGGCCTGTACCCATGCTCGGTGGGTAAGATGACTTGGGCAGAGCGATCACCTATTTCCTTTTGAGCTGATTATCTCTGTGACAATACTCATTCCATTATACTGGTGAAACTCACTCTGGCCCTTCATCAGTCTAGCAGTACATCGGTTGGACCTGATGATGTACACTATGAAATGCTGTGTCATCTATCTCCTGCTTCTCTTCCTATTCTTCTGATTGTTTTTTAACGGGATCTGACAGGAGAATGTTTTTCCTGATGCATGGCTCCAGGCTATTTTCGTACCTTTCTCTAAGCCTGGGAAGAATCCCAAGATTCCTTCAAACAGCCATCCAATTGCTTTGATAAGCTGTCTATGTAAGATATTAGAGAGGATAGTTAATGCTCGTCATGTTTGGTTCTTCGAATGAACCCCCTTTTGCCCACCCAGTGTGAGTTCCGATGATAGCTCTCCACTCTGGATCAACTGATTTGACTTGAAACGTCAATCAGAGAAGCCTTTCTCAAACGACAACATCTTGTATCAATAATCATTGACATTGAGAAGGCTTATGACATAACATGGAGATATGGCAATTTGTGAGACCTTCGTATATATGTGGGTTACGTGGCTATTTACCCATTTTTATTAAAAATTTTAATGGACAAGAGATTCCAAGTTTGTGTGGGTTCGACACTTCCCAGTTATTTTCTACAGGAAGTTGGAGTCCCTCAGAACTGTGCTTTGAGTGTCACACTTTTGAGTATAAAGATTAATGCCATCACTGAACAACTCTTTCTCACTATTGCAAATGGGATCTATGTTGACGACTTTTACATCTCATGTCAGTTGTCAAACATAAGGTATATTGAGCAGCAGCTACAGACTGCCTTAAATCATTTATTGAAGTAGACCACAGCAAACGGTTTTAACTTCTCTCTCTCTCTCTAAAACCATTTGCACGAACTTTTGTCACCAATGGAGTATTCACCCTGATCCTGAACTCCGTATCGGTGAAGTTGTGCTGCCTGTGGTCCCTGAGAACAAGTTCTTAGGGTTTAACTTTGACCATAAGCTGACCTTTTTACCACACATCAAGCAGCTACGAGTCAAATGTACAAGAGCACTGAACATCCTCCATGTACTCTCTTCCACCACTTGGTGAGTGGATCGATGTTCTGTGCTAAAGGTATATAATGCTGTTATTCAATTAAAACTCGAGTATGAGTCACTAGTCTATGGCTCTGCCAGGACCTTGGCCTTAAAAGATGCTGGACTCCATTAATCATCGAGGACCTCGACTCTGCACTGGGGCTTTCTGCAATTTACCAGATCAGAGCTTATACATAGAGTCTCATGAACCTTATTTGCACCTCTCCTGTTTGCAACTGTCTTTACTATATGCTTCAAATCTTCGTTCCTTACCAAAGCATTCCACCTGGGGCTGTGTTTTCATTCCTCAGTAGGCCATACTTTTCAGAATAGATGATCTGCCATTGGTCCTTTTGGTTTTCCTATTCAGGTGTAGTTAGATGAATTCGGTCTGTCCTTGGATAACATTGCTGTATCCACTGGTAGGCCCATCCCACCATGGCTTCTTACAGTTTCCAAATGTGACCTAACTTTAAGTCATCTGAGAAAAGCAGATACTCTCGATTGGAAATACTATGTATTATTTGCTGAACATCTTTCGAATCTTCCTTCAATTCCTATTTATATGGATTGTTCAAGATCAGGTGACACTGTGGACTCTCTCATGGCTTGTTGAGATTCGGTGGTTGTGCACAGAATCCCCTCTACAGCTTCTGTGTTTACTGCTGAACTGTATTTCATTTCTCTTGCCCTGGATCACATAGAATCTAAGCAGTACTCAAACTGCGCTATTTAGACTGACTCGCTTAGTTCTCTACTGGCTCTGGAATCGTTTAATGTCAGTTCATACCATTTTCTCGCCGATATTCAAAACTGACTGGCCCATTTCTCTTTAACATCTACTTCTATCCAGTTCTGGATACCAGGCCACGTTGCTATTCGCAGGAATGAGCTTGCCAACATCGCAGCTAAATCTATCTGCTTTGGCATTGTCACTGCTGTGACTGTTCCATACATGGACTATGGTCCTGTATTCAAGGCTCGGCTCTGTGCCAGCTAGCAGTCGACTTGGAGTGAGCAACGTGAAAAAAAGCTTTTCTAAATAAAACCCTATATTGAACTTTGGCCATCTTGCTTCTGTAAAGATCAGAAAGAGGAAGTTGTTCTACCTAGACTATACATTCGTCACGGCTTTTTAACTCATCATTTTCTTTTATCTGGAACTGATGCACCAATATTTACTCTGTGTTACACTTAGGTCACGTTGAGCCACATTCTACTTTCTTGCTGTTGTGACGACTCTCAACGACAAAACCATTTTAAACATGTTATCTCCTAAGGTTTGTCCATAATGTTGGACAGTGTTATTGGTGATGATGACACTGTCCACCTTGGAAATGTTTTTAATTTTTTAAAGGCCATTAATCTTTTTAATTCCAGTTCAGTTTTTAATTTATATATTAGACCTTTTTAATGTGATTACACTTTAAGAATTGCAGTCCATCTAGTTCGATTTGAAATTACAAAATGGCCATAACATGAAATAACTCGAAACTAGGACTGGAAAGGACAACTTCAGGTGACTAACGCTGCTGTTTGAACTACCCACTAGTCATCCTTGCGAGTTCTTATTAAAATTTTACTACAAGTTTTTAAAACTTTTACTACTTTACTGTTTGAAAATAGCCATAACGTCAAATAACTCTGAATCTGGACTGGAAAGGCCAACTTCAAGTGACTGACAATGGTTTTTGCACTTACCTATTAGTCTTCCTGGTGAGTTATGATTATTACAGTCACGCTTGTTTGTTTTTGTTTGGTTTTGGAATTTCGCACAAAGCTACTCCAGGGCTATGTGTGCTAGCCGTCTTTAATTTAGCACTGTAAGACTAGAGGGAAGGCAGCTAGTCATCAACACCCACCGTCAACTCTTGGGCTACTCTTTTACCAACGAATAGTGGGATTGACCGTAACATTATAACGCCCCACGACTGAAAGGGCGAGCATGTTTGGCGCGACCGGGATGCGAACCCGCGACCCTCAGATTACGAGTCGCACGCCTTAACACGCTTGGCCATGCCGGGCCTACAGTCACGCTATAGAACGTCCTTTACAACTTGAATTACTGTAGGTTTTCTCTTGATTTTGTAGACTAGATGTAAACATTGGTTTTATGATATTTATGTGTTTTTTAAACTTTGTTTTGTTTTACCTTAATTTCCTTTTATGAATTTTACTAAATTTACTTTAACTTTTCATCAGATAGGCCAGCTGCTTTGTGCCATAAAATACCAAATCAACGAACCAACCATTATTTGATGGTGTAGTTCATAAGTTTTATAAACTTATACTAACACTGCACTTAAAACTGTGATGTATGAAGTCTGTACTCTGTGTTAAAAGCCATGCCAAGAGTTTTCAATTATTACAACTAACCTACTTTCATGCTGGTCCTGTATGTGTAATCTCTAGCTTAGCAGTATATATGTATATGTCTGTATATTTATTAAACAAATAAAGCTAACATTTATCAACTAATTTTCATGCCCAGTCAACACCAGTAGTTTAATTTTTTTTCATTTGACGACCAAATCTTGAAGACTCACAATGTATAATTGCCACTCACTACTTTTTTGACATATTTTAATCTTGAAACCAGACAGTATCACCCTACTTGAATAGAAAGGATATATAATAAAGAATTTCAAAAGCAATAGCCATATAAACCTGAAAAGTAGGTCACTAGCTTTTATTGTGTAGTATAGCAAATAAATACTCAGTTGCTTTTCTCTGTGTCAAATACCATGTCTAACTAGCTATCTATTGTTAAATTTTAATTATTTATAAGAATGAATGGATGTGTATGTATATATGTATGTGTGTGTTTATATGTATGTATGTTTATATATATGTAATGCATAAAGACATTTGGAAAACATTGCTAGTTATTAAATTTTTATGGAGGCAGACAGTTATTTTTAAATTTGTGCACTTTGGCCCTTAATTTTTTATCAAATAAAAATTAAAATGTATATCAATATATTATGTGTTTCATGTAATAGTTTTACTGCTTTCTCTGTAAATTCTGGTACTATAGTATATCAGACAAAAACTAACTGTTGTAAAACCATATCAACCCATATGTTATCCCAGTTTATTATTTTTATTATAGAAACATTTTGTTTTGAACTTTTCTATTAGAATAGAATATTTCACATAATGAATGTACTTAAAGATTATCAAAATGTATCATAAATAAGCAACAAATATGGAATTAGAAGATAAGTGAGTTGTGGGATTTCATCTTTCATTCTTTTTATTTTGCTGCAGGATATTCGATTTCTGTATCTCTCTTCATGAATAAGCTGTCTGAAACCACCCATGGTTTATATTTTGAGACTATATGCAGGCCTTAAAACTGTACAAACAAAGGTCAGTAATGTATATGTTATGAGCTGATAAACGTTTTATAAAATGTAGCAAAAAATTCTGTAAAATACAACAAATTATTCTATATGTCATGTGTTGTAATTTTAAGGTTATACCTAACACAAGTGTATTTAATCTACACAGAGTATAGAGGAAAGTAAAGTCAGTGGTATTTGTATGTTAAACATGTAGAACTTAGCAACATAATCATAATTAGAACTTAAGTGTTTCAAAATTGATGTGTCATATTGGTTAATTGCATATTGTAGGTATTTGTATCTGTTGTGAGAGCAAATTATTATTTCACAATGTATTACATTTATTATTTACACTTGAAACATGTTACTGGAGTGATTACGTTAAACATTTGTAAGCACATGAATATTTCAAATTTTGTTAAAAGTTATATATCCAAACTCTCAGAAACTGTTACTCTGGACAGAGACAGATTTAAAATGTTATAAGGTTGTCATAAATAAAGGTTTGAGAAACAATCAACATTTCCTCAATTTATTTATAAACAACAAAATATTTTATATTTCGATTAATTAGAATAACAGAAAAAAAATTAAAATATATAAAAGTTAAAATTAAAATAAAGCATTTAACGGAGTCTTACAAAATATTAAAATTGCAAAAAATACTCTTCGTGATAACAATATACTTTATAAAATACCTGTTGCTAGTAATACGTTAGTTTCTGTATGAATATTGATTAGATTTTAGTACGTTTATATGAGAGAGTTTGCTTAAAATGTTTACCAAGTAGGCAATACTTTCAGCACAAATGTTTGTTAGTATATTTTATTTGGCATGTTTTACAGTGTAATGTCGACTAATGAAATATATGTCTATAAATCATTTTGATCACAAACTTAGTTATTAAAGACAACATAGAGACAAGTGTGTACTTTAAGAGAATATTAAAACTGATAAGTAAATTAAAACAAAATCAAAAGGTAGGACTGCGTTAAAAACAGCAAATCATGACCTGAATAATTATATAAGTTTGTTATAACCAAAAAGAACCCGAAACAAAAATAAAAACTGTACACTAATTGAAAGGAAACCAGGGTACAAGCTAAAACGTGGGATATAAATTGTACTCTTTGTCTTGGAGGTGACTGTGGATATAGGACTCTCGCTGTTATATATAACAGAGTTTGGTTATTTTGATAATAAATGCACAATAATGACTTATTAGTTGCCAAGTTGATAAAAATGAAAAGTATTTATCTGTTTTACTAATTACACGTTATACGACATGTTAGAGAAGTATGCGAATTTTAATGAATTTAAAAACACTTTATAAACCAGTTTTAAAACAGTACAAGAAGGTCAGCAAATTAAACTAGAATTTCAATTATAGCTTTCAAAATATTTATAATTATTCTTTAAAACCCTATATTTGTTTTTTTTGTGTCGTTGTTGTTAAGAACAAGTCTGTATAGTGAGTTATTTGTGCTTTGTCAATTGCAATGACATACATTTTTCATTCAGTTAGCAGACTTCTAATGTCACATGAATGTACGGACTCAATGTCTCTCCTGAATGATTCTGAAACTCAAAGAGACTTTATGTATGGCAGAACCAACGTCAGAGACTTCTATTTAGAATGGACTCATTTGACTGGTATTGATCAATATTTTGAACTTGGTATTTACTGATATTGTATTGTATTCATTCACAGATAAGAGGTAAAAGATAGGTAAGACTTTCTTTATCTCATATTTAAGATTTTATATCGACCTATCAAGAACAATTTTTAACAGAGCTAAACATTCCAACACACACATTCGTCATAAAGAAGAAAAACAGTATTCGCCAATGACACGTCCATCAGGACCTATCCTCACTTCGCCGCAACGACTTGCCATTTTACGCCGGACCGTATCGAAAGCGGTCTACGGAAGCTCTCCGGATACTGCTACGAATTTGACAACGCAGTCAAATCTATATCTACATCCAGCTAACTTTCTCCACAACTGTACGAAATACCCTTATTCAACCACTAACGAAGGTAGTGAACAAAGGTAAGGTATCTAATTAAGTTTATCTCTCAGGTAAAACATCAACCACAGAGTAAAATAACCAATTCACGTACCAAATTCACCAAAGCAAACAACCCAGTTAATTCCACCATAATTATAATCGAAGGACTACCCGCCAACTTCCATCAACCGTTAAACGCCTTGGACATTAAACATGTTTCCATGAAATCCAATTCCCCGAAACTAGAGTCTACCAATGGGGAGACAGTCGTCAAATCCAATTAGCCATAACACCACCCAGTACTTCTCAAATCCTCGCCGTCATATGCCTTTAACTGAAGCAAAATTTCAAACAACGTTCCAGGAGCCCCACAGTAAAGAACATCAATCATCATCAAAGGAATCACACTTGGTATTATCTGAAGACGAATTAAACCTATCAAGATAGAAATGATGAAATCTTACAAAACAGGTATGGAATCCACTCTAATGAAGTTGTCATTACAGGATTCATAATAAGCTAAGAGTCTACTGACCAACGGTGTTACCCTGTGGATCACAAAATACCCTTCGAAATCGATAAATCCTATCTAGCAGTCGTAACGTCTTAACAGCCAGCGATGTGCCACACCCATGAAGCCTTCAAAACCACACATTGGTTTGTCAGGTGCGGAGGCCTACATTGTGTCAGTCAATGCAAGAGTTAAAGATTTTCAGACCCTAATACCTGTAACGTACTGTGCTCTGATCAAGGGCACGTCATTGGTGGTTACCAAACCACATATTAACAACATTTATGCATTTCAAATAATACCTTTGTCGAAAGTTTCATTATTTTTCCTTATTCTTATAACTGTTTTCAAAAGTCCTTCACTAACATACATACCTATATTTTATCCAAGATCATATAAGTTTCAAACATTTTGTATGCCTTGTTATATTGTATCTAAATAGTGATAAAAGAAATGTAAAGATCTGTCTGTGACCTTTATATAGTCTGTCGGGTGAAGTTGGAACATCCTTTATTATTTTTAACATAGTATTGTAGCGCTTCGTTATTGACGAGGATGTTTAGGGAAGAACGATCGCTTAACAAAGAGAACTGACTGACTTGAAATTCTAATCTGTCAGTTTTAAGGAGTAGATCAATGTTAGTATTTATATTTATTAAGTTTTTACATGGAAGTAAGAGAACAAATAATATAGAAATAGCTAATTATATTTAATATTTATTAACTATTCTAAATGTTGTTAATATTTGAGCTTTTCTGAAGCTCATGACAGAAAATATTGATTTTTTTTGACAGAAACACTTGACTACCACATAATATAAACGAAAGAAAACTATATTTGTAAAAATATTTAACAGGAGATCACAAATGGGACGGTAAAAGGTTTGATGGTCTCTCAAGTTTGAATGAATAGATTACTTGAAAATATATGTTGTTAAGAATAGAATAATAAAGGTTCTCTGGATTAACTGCAATTATTTTCATCTAGTTAGCCAAGAGATTGTAATATTTGTTCTAAAGATTAAGATATTTTTCTATGTTGGAGTTTCCGAATTTTGTTTTTAGTTTGTTCTCTCTATGAAAGAGTAGGAGGTTGACTCAGATCTTTCTGCTTACATGTGTAAAATAGTCCCCTGTACTTAGTAACTTCCAAGTAGACGTACAATTTAATACAACATTGAAGGTATCTATTTTTAATATTATATATTATATAGTGTATTATGAGCTGATGGACTATACAAAAGGCAACTTTTAGCAACACGTATAGTCATCTGTTGAGCCAGTATTGTAAGATTGATTAGTATGATTTTAAGCCATCTGAAAGTTACTTATTTTGGGGTAATAAAACGAGATTGATGGAATTACTTTTTCACATTAGTGTTCATATTTGTGATATATTCTGCCCTTTACATAAGAGTTGTGAATAGTGGTTGTGATTTGTAAATAAATGTCATTAATACATTACCTGCACATTCGAGTTACACCTTTTACAACTGCTAAGCCTTCCTGAGTTTAAAATAATAACAATAATACAAGAAATAAATTGATACAATATAAACATATTTTAGTAACTTTAGATTTAATTGCACTTGGTGAAAGGTAATTATGTATCATGAAAATATCCTAGAAGATGGGAAACGGGCTACTTAGCTTTTTTATGTACAGATTATTTTACATATTTTTCTTCAATTAATAACAATAAAGAATTTCTCTTTTTCTGAAGTAGCATATTTTTTCTCATTAATTATATAACTAGCAATAAACTGATTTCAATATATTTGATCACGTGAACAAATGTAGGTCTCATTCCTAACAGAATTCCGAGGGTCACGGCCTCGAATCCAAGTCGTACCAAACATGCTCGCCCTTTCAACTATGGGGACGACATAATGTGACGTTCAATCCTACTATTCGTTGGTAAAATATTAGCCCAAGAATTGTAGTTGGGTAGTAATAACTAGCTGCTCTCTCTCTAGTCTTACGCTGCTAAATTAGGAACGGCTATCGGAGATGGCCCTTGTGTAGGTTTGCGCGAAATTCAACAAACAAACAAACATTTTTATTTTTTTCATATATATATCTATTGATAAAAATACTAGCAGCCAAATCTCATTTTCTTATGAAAGTGGAAATAAAATAAAAATTATTTGTCTTTATTTGGTGTTCGAAAACAAGACTCACAAACTTAAAAGGTTTTGTATTTTAAAGGATACTTTTCATTATCCAAAGTTCACACTTCTGTAAAAACTAAGCAGTATCACGGGTGTTCGTCGTTGTAATATACTGAAACACACACTTATGGATAAATATTTTGTGAGAAGTAATCTGTGTGATTGATATGCGTAACTTTAAAAAACAACGAAAACTTAAGATAATGGTGTTCTTATTTAACCTAGGCCCGGCAAAGCCTAGTTGATAAGGCATTCGACTCGTAATCCGAGGGTTGTGGGTTCGCATCCCTGTCGCACCAAAACATGCTCGCCTTTGGAGGCCTGGCATGGCCTAGCGCGTAAGGCGTGCGACTCGTAATCCGAGGGTCGCGGGTTCGAATCCTCGTCGCTCTAAACATGCTTGCCCTTTCAGCCGTGGGAGCGTTATAATGTAACTGTCAATCACACTATTCGTTGGTAAAAGAGTAACCCAAGAGTTGGCGGTGGGTGGTGATGACTAGCTGCCTTCCCTCTAGTCTTACACTGCTAAATTAGGGACGGCTAGCACAGATATCCCTCGAGTAGCTTTGTGCGAAATTCCAAAAACAAACTTATTTAACCGTCTCTGTATTTACTGTAAAATACTTAACGTTAAGAAATAATTGTTACAGATTTCATACGATTAAATGAAATTCGTGTAATTATTCAAATGAGATAGTACACCAGTACTCTTTGTTCTCGGTGTATCTCAAATTATTAAACAGTAAGCTTATACTTACAGATATATGTCTAATATTCAGTTTATTAACTTATTATTGAACAACATAACTCAAGAAAGTAAAAAAAAATTAACTTACTTTTATAACAAATGATAATGAAATGTTGATTTATTTTATGATTTACCAAAAGGAAGTCAAATATTTAATTGTAAATATTTCTGTTTTAAGTTTTAATCAAACAACCAATATACCAATAAAATTCATCATTCCAAATATTATTTTTAAAACTTTATTTGAAACAGAATATAATCACAACATAAATTACAGGTCTCAAGTACAAAATCAATGAGTTTAAATTATAGTATTTTATATTGATGCATGTAAAGACAAACAGCCACTATCCAGAAGTGCAAACAATTGATATCACGTGTGATCGTCATTACCACATACAAAGTAACCCACGTACAAATAAATACAATTTTAAAGAGAGAGTCTGTGTTATCCAGACACAATTTGTGTAAAACGTTTTAACAAATGGTGTCAGACTAAAAACTGTATATTTCATTTATAAAATTGAATTTCCAATAAGTGTTAAATTATTTGTTTCATAAAGTGATAATAGTATTGAAACGACGAGTTTGAAAAAGAAAAAGAACATTTCTTCTTAATGTACTTTTAGCACTACTGACCAGTAATCTTGTTTAACGCTTCTGGTGTTAATTGAATCAACAACACAGTATAAGTACAAATTACACCGACAACAGGTAAAATACTTTTCTCTGATATAGCAAGACAGCCTCCTGCTGTAAGGGAAACTGGATTAGATACTTGTTTCTCCAGTATTTGGAACTGAAAAAAGACAAGAGAAGGTGATGTCACATTAATTTTTCTCGCCAAACGTTGAACAAGAACTCCAGACAACTGTGACGTCTTCATAAGCTTTCCTGCAGCAACAGTTGTTCCGAGAAATACAATCCACAGATGAGCATATGTAGATATGTCAAATATCCAATAAAGTTTCGATATTGAGGAGTATGTTAATAAATGTGTCACTTCCAAGCAAGTAATCAGTAGTAAAACGCTATACCACACCAGGGGAGCAAATGACAGACAAGTATTCGTTTGATCTATCAATTCTCGAAGTTTGTCATATCTGTATGACAGTTCTGTAATGTGTTCCAGAACAGTAGGGTCTTGAGAGTTCGTCAGCTCCATAGTTCTGGAGTTAAACGTTTTAAAACACATTTCTACTGCTATAGAAAGAGATATATAAAAAATTGGACCAAACACGAGAACTCCCCAAAAAACAATACTGTACAATCCCCAGTCTAGAAGTAGCAATAAGTATGCAAAACATTTCCCACTAAAACTATTAACTGTCAAGCCAAAATAGCTTTCTTCTAAAATATTATTCACTTTATCATTCGTTAATAAGCTCAGTAATGAAGTTAAAAAGAATATGATTACATAAGTCCATCCAGTAATTATGGAATACAAACAGAATTTCTTTACTTTTGTTAATAAATTCTTGTCTGTGAAAATTAAATGTTTGTTTATGGCTTCCAATAATATTACAATATTTCGTTTATTAAATAGAAAAATAATCATCGTTAACAAAGAGCTCATGTTTCTTAAAATCCATATAATAAGCCATAAACTGTTACCTTTAATGTTGATGACGTAAAGAGAAATGCTATAACCTAAGTAGCACAAAACATAAATAAATATTACGACGTTCCAAACCATTCTGAGTTTACATATTTTCCAACATATTCGTTGGACTGATGAACCATTGCATGGATAAAGAAGATCAAGACCCGAAATTCTCAGTGAACACAACAACAGGGAATAAAATTGGACAACTGGTCTCACTTGAGATTCTTGAAGTGATTGAGTTTTGTGGTTATCTAAGCCTATACTGGCAGACGAACGCGATATTCCATGCTCTTCATGTGACTCATCTCTTGGACTGGTCATTTTAATACAGACGAATGATAGCTGCTTTCCATATTCTTCACCTGTTTGATATTTAGGATTAGACAAATCCATACTAGCGAACGATAGCGGCATCTAATTTATCTTATTTGGGTAAGCTCTCTGCTTGATTAGATTCTCACTTAAGGAAGGTAATAGAAGGTTTACCATAGACGAACATTACGAATGATGGTTTGATATGAGTAGAAGGTATTTTCCTTTAGTCTACGTGTTTTATCTATTCCAACCAACAAAAGCAATACATATACACACACTGTTGTTATGAGAGTTAAAATAGAGAATGATTGATTTGTGTACATTATTACAAAAAGCAAAATAAAAGTTTGAACCGTGTGTGAGGTAAGTAAATTTACGTAAGTCTTTTTTTTTTATTAACAGTGTATATTTGTGCTTCAGTCACCATGGTAACAGCTCTTTAAACACATAATTTTGCTAATTTTTATACCATATTCATACATGTAAGTTGGATGTCGACAAGACGTTATCTAACTGAATTTTTTGATGTACTTTAAACACATATATAAAAAGGAGTATTAATATTTTGAAAAACGCAACATTGAAATTGAAACATTTTAAAAGTAGCCGATATTGTCTTATTTTCTGTTATAATATTATATTAACTATTAAATCGATTTTACAAATCATATTCTCTAACAGACATTTACAGGAAACTATATATATTGTACAAGCCTTCATTTGATGACGAAACATTAGAAAATTCGGTGTTGTGCCCAGATTTAATGGTAGGTTAGTCAGATATATAACATGGTTAGATTATTTCAGCAAACGTAAAATAATCGTGCGTTCTTTATCCTACTGATAAGAAAGTAAATTATTTTAGCAATTGACAAATATACGAATTGAATGCAAACGCAGACTAACGTGGCAGGGGTTTAGTTTAGAGAGAGAGAAATCGTAAGAATTCTCTCTCCAACTGGGGTGTTTAGGAACGTTGTGGTTCCTCTTCGTCCCCTTTCGTGAAAGGTTATTAGGTTTAGTTTTGAACATGAACTCAAACGACCCGAATCAGGGTTTGGCAATAAAGTTGCTTGGGCTGGGATCTAAAAATCCAATGCCTAAGTTTTTGCTGTGGGGGGAAACGGGAGTGCCCCAAGAAAACCCACTTTCATAAGACAGGCGCCGAAAGTTTTGCCTGTCCTGTGCCCGATATCTGAAAAAGAGAATACATATTATTAACATGAGTTTAGTTCTTTAGATACTTTGTTGTGTAATTTGTGATTCTTGAAATATGTTGTAAGGTGAAATGTATTTTGTTGGTGCACTAGTTAATTTGTATAGTGATGCCATTAGTTTGTTTCTGTTTTCTGCTTTTATATAATATTTGTGTGATATTTCGGTTAGTCTATCTCTTAGTGTTAGTAAGTTACTGATTTGATGTATATAATTTACTGGCGTGAATGACGGTAGACTGAATGCAGATCTTAGTATTCTGTTCTGTTGAACTTGGATTTTCTGGAGTGTGTTGTTTGACATATTGTATGCTACTTGACATCCATACTTTATTAGTGGACGGATGTAAGCCTTGTTTATTTGGATAATGGTGTTTGGTGAACATTTCAATTGTCTACTGGTTAGAGTCATTAGGTGTGAAATCCGTTTTCTAATTGATGAGTGTATGTAGTTAACATGTTTTTTCCATGTTAGTTTTGTGTCGAAAGTGATGCGAAGGAATGTGATGTTTTTGCTCATGTTAATGGTCGTATTTCCGAGTGATAATTTTTTTTTTTTAATTTCCTGTAGAAGGTGATTGCTTGTGTTTTGGTTGGATTTAACACTACTCTCCACTTGTTACTCCATGTTGAGACGTTGTTCAGTGATTCTTGTACGCGAGACATGGCCATCACTGGGTTTCTGGAGGTGCTCCAGATAGCGATGTCGTCTGCGTATTGTGAATTATGCGTGTATGTTAGATTTGGGAAAGGTATGTCACTGACGAAAATAATATATAAAAGTGGAGAGAGGACTGATCCTTGGGGCACTCCTGCGGTTATATTAAATGATTTAGATATAGTTTTATTGACTTTTACTTGTGCTGTTCTATCTGTTAAGAAATTTGAAATCCATTTAACTATAGTGGGATTTATTTTCAGGTGTTTTAGTTTGTATTTGATGGCATTGTGCCATACGCTGTCGAATGCATTTTGACATCTAGGAATACCCCAATGGTTACTTGGTTGTTGTTGAAAGCTTTATAGATTGATTCGGTTAGTCGCGTGAGGTGATCTGTTGTTTGCCTGTTTTTCCTGGAGGCATTTTGGGATTCTGGAAGGATGTTATTTGATTCACAAAAATGGAGAAGACGGTTGGAGATAGCTCTCTCCATCAGTTTGCCAAGGCAGCTTAACAGACTGATAGGACGGAAATTATCTGGATTAGTTCTGTTGGTTTGTTTCTTTGGGATCGTGGTTATAATGGATTTTTTCCAAGTGTCAGGGTAATATCCAGTTGCTAGTGAAATGTTCATGATGTTTGTGAGGTGTTGTAATAGGAGAGTAGAGCTTTTTTTCAGAATAATGTTTGGAATTTGGTCATGTCCGGGGGAAGTATTCTTCAAGTTTTTGATATTAATTTTTAGTTCAGTTATGGTTACTTTTTTATTGAATGAATTTGAGTATGCCTCTAGCGTCTCGCCAGGGAACCGTGGTGAGAATGAAGCTTGGTTTGTATTTATGAACTTGTTGACATGATGTTGGTGTTGTGCGTCAAAGTCTACTGAATTTAGGTCGCTAAAGGAGGATTTGTAGTAGTCAGCTAATAGGTCGGCTTTCTCTACGTCCGTCCTTGCGATTTTATTGTTGTGTGTGATATGTTGTAGCATGTGATTTGTGTTTTGTCTGAAGCAATACTCTTGAATTTTTTCCAAAATTCTTTTGATTGTTCTTGATTTTTCTAATTTTTACAGAAGTTTTGTCAATTAGTTTCTTTTGTTGTTTTAATTTCTTGTTTAGTTTTTGCATTTGTTCTATTGATTTGTGTTTTGATAGATGGATCACGTGTAATATAGTGTGTTCGTCTTAATTGTCTGCGTTTGATTATTAGTGCGTGAATTTCTGGTGTTA
>NC_134834.1:90172980-90250131 GCF_004210375.1 Tachypleus tridentatus
TTCCAAAACCAAACAAAAACAAACAAGCGTGACTGTAATAATCATAACTCACCAGGAAGACTAATAGGTAAGTGCAAAAACCATTGTCAGTCACTTGAAGTTGGCCTTTCCAGTCCAGATTCAGAGTTATTTGACGTTATGGCTATTTTCAAACAGTAAAGTAGTAAAAGTTTTAAAAACTTGTAGTAAAATTTTAATAAGAACTCGCAAGGATGACTAGTGGGTAGTTCAAACAGCAGCGTTAGTCACCTGAAGTTGTCCTTTCCAGTCCTAGTTTCGAGTTATTTCATGTTATGGCCATTTTGTAATTTCAAATCGAACTAGATGGACTGCAATTCTTAAAGTGTAATCACATTAAAAAGGTCTAATATATAAATTAAAAACTGAACTGGAATTAAAAAGATTAATGGCCTTTAAAAAATTAAAAACATTTCCAAGGTGGACAGTGTCATCATCACCAATAACACTGTCCAACATTATGGACAAACCTTAGGAGATAACATGTTTAAAATGGTTTTGTCGTTGAGAGTCGTCACAACAGCAAGAAAGTAGAATGTGGCTCAACGTGACCTAAGTGTAACACAGAGTAAATATTGGTGCATCAGTTCCAGATAAAAGAAAATGATGAGTTAAAAAGCCGTGACGAATGTATAGTCTAGGTAGAACAACTTCCTCTTTCTGATCCTTTACAGAAGCAAGATGGCAAAAGTTCAATATAGGGTTTTATTTAGAAAAGCTTTTTTTCACGTTGCTCACTCAAGTCGACTGCTAGCTGGCACAGAGCCGAGCCTTGAATACAGGACCATAGTCCATGTATGGAACAGTCACCAGCTTGATGACAATGCCAAAGCAGATAGATTTAGCTGCGATGTTGGCAAACTCATTCCTGCGAATAGCAACGTGGCCTGGTATCCAGAACTGGATAGAAGTAGATGTTAAGAGAAATGGGCCAGTCAGTTTTGAATATCGGCGAGAAAATGGTATGAACTGACATTAAACGATTCCAGAGCCAGTAGAGAACTAAGCGGAGTCAGTCTAAATAGCGCAGTTTGGAGTACTGCTTAGATTCTATGTGATCCAGGGCAAGAGAAATGAAAATACAGTTCAGCAGTAAACACAGAAGCTGTAGAGGGATTCTGTGCACAACCACCGAATCTCAACAAGCCATGAGAGAGTCCACAGTGTCACCTGATCTTGAACAATCCATATAAATAGAATTGAAGGAAGATTCGAAAGATGTTCAGCAAATAATACATAGTATTTCCAATCGAGAGTATCTGCTTTTCTCAGATGACTTAAAGTTAGGTCACATTTGGAAACTGTAAGAAGCCATGGTGGGATGGGCTACCAGTGGATACAGCAATGTTATCCAAGGACAGACCGAATTCATCTAACTACACCTGAATAGGAAAACCAAAGGACCAATGGCAGATCATCTCTTCTACGAAAGTATGGCCTACTGAGGAATGAAAACACAGCCCCAGGTGGAATGCTTTGGTAAGGAACGAAGATTTGAAGCATATAGTAAAGACAGTTGCAAACAGGAGAGGTGCAAATAAGGTTCATGAGACTCTATGTATAAGCTCTGATCTGGTAAATTGCAGAAAGCCCCAGTGCAGAGTCGAGGTCCTCGATGATTAATGGAGTCCAGCATCTTTTAAGGCCAAGGTCCTGCAGAGCCATAGACTAGTGACTCATACTCGAGTTTTAATTGAATAACAGCATTATATACCTTTAGCACAGAACATCGATCCACTCACCAAGTGGTGGAAGAGAGTACATGGGGGATGTTCAGTGCTCTTGTACATTTGACTCGTAGCTGCTTGATGTGTGGTAAAAAGGTCAGCTTATGGTCAAAGTTAAACCCTAAGAACTTGTTCTCAGGGACCACAGGCAGCACAACTTCACCGATACGGAGTTCAGGATCAGGGTGAATACTCCATTGGTGACAAAAGTTCGTGCAAATGGTTTTAGAGAGAGAGAGAGAAGTTAAAACCGTTTGCTGTGGTCTACTTCAATAAATGATTTAAGGCAGTCTGTAGCTGCTGCTCAATATACCTTATGTTTGACAACTGACATGAGATGTAAAAGTCGTCAACATAGATCCCATTTGCAATAGTGAGAAAGAGTTGTTCAGTGATGGCATTAATCTTTATACTCTAAAAAAGTGTGACACTCAAAGCACAGTTCTGAGGGACTCCAACTTCCTGTAGAAAATAACTGGGAAGTGTAGAACCCACACAAACTTGGAATCTCTTGTCCATTAAAATTTTTAATAAAAATGGGTAAATAGCCACGTA
Source organism: Tachypleus tridentatus (assembly GCF_004210375.1). Lineage (NCBI taxonomy): Eukaryota > Metazoa > Arthropoda > Merostomata > Xiphosura > Limulidae > Tachypleus > Tachypleus tridentatus. The sequence continues at coordinate 90,175,281 of NC_134834.1, forward strand.
ACCCACATATATACGAAGGTCTCACAAAATGCCATATCTCCATGTTATGTCATAAGCCTTCTCAATGTCAATGATTATTGATACAAGATGTTGTCGTTTGAGAAAGGCTTCTCTGATTGACGTTTCAAGTCAAATCAGTTGATCCAGAGTGGAGAGCTATCATCGGAACTCACACTGGTGGGCAAGGGGTTCATTCGAAGAACCAAACATGACGAGCAATAACTATCCTCTCTAATATCTTACATAGACAGCTTATCAAAGCAATTGGATGGCTGTTTGAAGGAATCTTGGGATTCTTCCCAGGCTTAGAGAAAGGTACGAAAATAGCCTGGAGCCATGCATCAGGAAAAACATTCTCCTGTCAGATCCCGTTAAAAACAATCAGAAGAATAGGAAGAGAAGCAGGAGATAGATGACACAGCATTTCATAGTGTACATCATCAGGTCCAACCGATGTACTGCTAGACTGATGAAGGGCCAGAGTGAGTTTCACCAGTATAATGGAATGAGTATTGTCACAGAGATAATCAGCTCAAAAGGAAATAGGTGATCGCTCTGCCCAAGTCATCTTACCCACCGAGCATGGGTACAGGCCTGCTGGAATGCGATGCGGTTTGAGGGTGTGGGATATCTACAGAAAGTATCTCCGGTCTGTTTTGAGCCTTCTATGCCATGTGGCAGACAGGATTCTACCACGGATGAGGATATCGTGGTAGTATGTCTAGGTTTTAGGAATACATTGGGTATTTGTCTGTATAATACAGTCAGTTACTGTTGCCACACAGTTATCTATTGATGGCTTACAGATGATGACAGGATCATGTTCAGCAAGAGCAGTGAAAGAGGGCCAGTTTGGGTAATCCAGCTTCCACCGTGGCACGTGAGTCAAATGGCATCGACCACAGCCAGTTTCTTTCAAACTTATGGGAAAATAATCACTGCCTCGTGGATTATTGTCAACACTCCATGTAAAATGGGAGAAAAGTGAAGGGAGCAAACTGACAGATCAATAGCAGTAAAGGACTGACTAGGTGCATGAAAATAAGTAAAAGAACCAGTATTAAAAGAGAAAGGTTGTGATCAGAGAGCATAAAATTTACAGAGTGACCCCTCTTATCAATATCAGCACTTCCCAGGATGAAAAAGGGAGACGGCAAGCAACTGTTCAATGAGAACATCAACATCTGATTGATCATGTCTCTCAAGCAACAGGTAGAGAGAATAAACAGTAATGGTATGACTCAAGGAAACACATATGGCTATGGCCTCTAAGGGTGTGTCGAGTGGCATAGACAGAGTGGTACATGCTGATCAACCAACAGTGCCAACCCACTTTACACTCTTCCATCACACAGCCTGTCATTTCTGTACAAAGAAAATTGCCGAATGATGACTATCAGCAGGTTTCAGAAATGTTTCCTGTAAGGAAAGACATACAGGATGGTAGGAAGCAATTAGTGTTTTGATGTCATCCAAATTAGAACATAAACCTCAACAGTTCCATAGTATCAAGGTGGCCATTTTTACTTACATGTAGGTAAATTGGGTGAAGAACACTTCTGTTTATGACCCTGTTTTTTTCTTTACTGTCTTCATTCGAGGGAGATCTATCGATCTACATGAACCCTGCCCTGGGTCGAATTAGCAAGTCTTTGCTGTTGGAAGAGGATTCCAGTGACTGAGGACGACGAATGATTGTTTTGCATCTTGGGGTGGGAGAAGAAGATGTATCCGAGGAAATGCCTGTAACTGAAACCAAAGAGATAAGTGTTAAAGTTGATTCATCAACGTTTTTAACCACGGAGGTCAAAAGACTTTTCATTTATTTTGAGAACAATTCTTTTGGAGGCACAGAAAGATCCGTCTGCACTCTCACAATAGTAGTGGAAAAAAGTGCAGCAACATACGTCCAAGATGAAGTGGTGGACAGCAACTTTTGAACCACAGGATAAGTAATGTTATGAATGGTTTTAAATGCTGCACCTCTTTTTTCAACCATTTAGGGCAAGAACGAAAGTAGGATGGTTGAAATTCATTGCAATTGTCGCAGTGAGGGTCCGTTTCACACTCATAGGCATCATGGTCCTTGCTACCACAACAAGCACATGTCAGGGAACCACGACATGACGTTTTATAGTGGCTGAACCGCTGACACTGAAAACAAAGAGGGTTTGGAATGTATAGTCGTACCCTGCAATTGAGATAAGCTGCCTTTGTGATGGTAGGTGGACGTGGTGCTGTAAATGTCAGAATTAGGATATTGGTCCGTATCGTAATTTCATCTTTGTGAGTGGAGATACAACTCACTGCAGTAACTCCTTGAGTGGAGAAACCAGCAAGAATCTCTGACAGGGGATGTTACTCAAATCCCTCTCAACAATAACTCCTTGTGATGAATTTCAAGCAGCATGAGGTGTAACCACAGTAGGTATATCCCCAATCACCTTTGAATGCAAGAGGAGTTCACTGTGTTGAGATGTGGATGTTTCCATTAATATATCACCAGATTGAAGCTTCTTTCCTAACTTTGGAGAGACGGCAAGTCCCTCTAATCTCTTCTGAATGAAAAATGGAGACATCTCCCTGAGGGTTTGTTTGAAAAGACTGTAGTATAAGAAAATGAGGTACAACAGGTGTTACAGATGTTGAAGATTGCTGTTCAGAATCATCAAGACATGGTCGTTTACCTATGGACTGTTTTTCACCATTTTTTAAAGTTTTTATATGGAGGATCCATTATAAAAAAATATTTCGGTGCCCACTGTCCCCACCCACCATGGAGTCCTAGAAGGGGATGCACTACAGTGTCAAACAAGGTCACTGCAGCAATGCCACGGTTTCATGAGCTCTATACCCAAACACCAGCATCAGATACAATGTCCACAACACCTGTTGAGAACATCCAACAATGGAACTTGGTTGACCCTAACCCAAGTGAACTAGCCGACTGACCCAAGGGGGTTACCCAAAGGCTTCCCGTCTACAGGAATTCAATGCCAAAGTGGTGTGTTAGGTTTGGACCACGAGAATACTCTCCTTCCTTTCACGGGTTGTCATGCATGGCAAATACGTGGATGAATATTTAGATCTTAGAGGAGGTAAACTGAAAGAACAGAACCTTCCCTGAAAGGTCCCCTCACCATGTGCAGGAATCAACACTGAGGGGTTTTAAGTTGAAATTCATGAATAGCTGAACTATCAAAAGATTTTCATAAAATTAAAGACTTAACATGGTATGCAATTTTTCCTACCATTCTCTTGTCCTAATTATAATTCAATGTGTAAAAGCAAAGATAAGTTAATAAATGAAACAAATTTGGACAAGCGTAAGATGATTTAACTTTTTTCCAATCTTCACAAATGGCTTTTTTTCTAACTTATTCATTTCAAACTTTATTATCTTTGTGTTTATTACATTTGTTGTTTTTTTATTAAACTTTAGGTAAAATATGCTGCCATTCTGTGCCAAATGAAATTTAAGATATTAAAGTTATAAAGAATTAAACTCTTGACACTTAATAAAAAATAGTTATATTTACAAATACAATGATAAAATGTAACACCTTAATATTAAGCTCAATCCAGAAAAATGTCTCATTCTCTCTTATTTATCATCCATTTAATTTGTGTTATTACCTCTGTTTGACCATCTGAATTATCCTAGACTTTACTGCCAAGTGTCCAAAAGTAAAACAAAACAAAAACAGTATATCAAAATAGAATGTAAAATAAGTTATTCCTTAATGTTTAAAAAGTAATAAACTGATAAAATTATAATGAAGAAGTAACCCCTTATTATTTAGATAAAAAATACAGTGACAAGATTATCATAAGTTTATCTTAGAAACACTAATTAGAAATAATTTAATTAGAAACACTGCTTTAGCTCTTATTCATTTCAAACTTCATTTGTTTTGCATTTTATTTAGATCTTATCAGTATATAAAGGAAAAACTTAGAAGAAAAAAAAAAAAGAAAGAAACTGTTAATATTTAAAATAAAGATATATAAGAATATTATATATAGCAAATTCTATACTGTATACAGTGATTTTAGAACCTTTTGAATCAACCAATAAAATTTCTATTTTGTGGAACAAGCAAAATTATAGTAGAGATTATAGCCAATTAAAGAATGCATTAGGCCTGTATATCACAACTGTTTTTTCAATTTAACTTCTAGTGGAAAAGAGATGTTTAACACATATATACAAATTAAATATCTATCACTACAATTTACGTCAAATAATAAAGAACTTAATAGCAAAAAACAATCACTGCAATTGTTCTAACTCTTTAGAAAGCTGTAATTTCTTTAAATATAAATATGTATTTTAATTTTGTTCATACAGTCTCTGTTCGTAAGCTCAGTTTGATTCTAGATGAAATCGACCACAATGATATGAAGAAATGATATAACAAATTACTGTTAAAAATGAAAAGATGTTTTATGTAAAAAAATGTACAGTGTTCAGATGTAGCTCTGAAAAAAATGTCTAAAATTACTGTATTTGTTTTGGGTTTTTTCTAAAACGTTTTCTGTTAATGATTTAATATAGAGATCAATTCCACCATACCAAAGTTAACAAGAAACAACAAAAAATTTTAAAGAACACAAGAGTTACATAATTAAGTCATGAGGATAATATAATCACAAGTATATTTCAAGATAATACGTTTGAGTTATTACCTACAGTTGTTCAGAATGTTTGTACTAAATTACTTTTAGGTATACTGATGGAGCTGTGATTGAATTTGTATTTAACTTAACTTTTATTAGATAAACACCAAGTATATGATCTGTAACAAATATAAGCAAAAAACAGTTCTATTACTGTTGTTAACTTCTAATTATACTTAAAAAAAAAATATTAAGAAACAAAATTTTATAACTGGTAGTGAAAAGTTTGCCCAATACGATCTATGAAAACAACATGTTAGAAATTGGGCTACAAACCTTATTATAAAGTGTAGTCCAATCCTTACACTTAAAACACGCTGTTCGACATGGAATTTCACACACAAAATAGATGGCGTTACAAATTAAACCTAATAATGAATAAAACTCGCTTTATTAACAAGTTATTACATAAATATTATTACATTTGTTTATATATATAATAACAAAAGAGATATAAGTTAGAAAGAGGATTAAGTAGTTGTATTTTTTTTAAATACATTGAATATTTAAAACAATTTGAAAACAACGCCAAATAATGCCAGAGAGTTAAGATCTTAACATTAGGCTTTACATTATATGCATGTAAAGTTAGTATATAAACCTATTTAAAATAAATGCAAAATAATTCAATGGTGTTAAAATCAAGTCTCAATCAAATTATTAATAAAGTATTTAAATATCATTGTGAATAGTATGCGTGGAGTGATTATTTAGATTCCAAACAATTGAAAAAAAAAAAGTGTGTTTTTGTGTTTTTCTTTTAGCAAAGCCACAAAGGGCTATCTGCTCAACCCACCGAGAGGAATCGAACCCCTGATTTTAGCGTTGTATATCCGGAGACATACCGCTGTACTAGCGGGGGGGCTTGAAAGAAAGAAAAATCTGTTTTGTTTTAGTTATATTATATAGAAAACTATTTGTGAATTCGGAAATGCATTACCTTCATCTATCGCCTGAGAAAGAAAGCTAACTATTCTGTGTGTCAGGGAGTTTTCATACTTTTAAAATTGATGTTTTGTTTTTTGAATTTCGCGCAAAGCTACTCGAGGGCTATCTGTGCTAGCCGTCCCTAATTTAGTAGTGTAAGACTAGAGAGAAGGCAGCTAGTCATCACCACCCACCGCCAACCCTTGGACTACTCTTATACCAACGAATAGTGGGATTGACCGTAACATTATAACGCTCCCACGCTGAAAGGGTGAGCATGTTTGGTGCGACGGGGACCCTCACATTACGAGTCACACTCCTTAACCCACCTGGCCATGCCGGGCCTTTAAAATTGATAATAGATATATGCACACACACACAAAAATTGTGTTATTAAGTTATTTAGTAACTTTGTAAATAAAATATTTGTTTTTTATCAAAGGTCTTCTTTTCTGATTGTTCAATAACTACATTTCTTTTAATAGTTTTTCTTTCTGAAGTAATATGTAGGTAAATTATATTTTTTCATGAAACATATACTTGTATTAGTAAAAATCTGTGGTGTTAAACTTATATATTTTTAGTGCGCAAAATACATTCTGACAAGAAAAACTAACTTCTTTTTTTTTAAATTACATGTTATCTCGTGGCAGTAATAATGACGTGTTTGACAAGATGCTATAAAGTGAAAATTTGTTCTATTTGATCGTGAATTTTCGTGCTTATGTTAATTTTTTAAATTATAAAAGCTATAACATACATATACGAGTGTGTGTGTTTGTTTTCTTACAGTAAAGATACACAGAGCCATTACTGAGCTTTTCGAGGGGAATCGAACACCTGTACTTTGAAGGGCTATTAATGTGAAAAAACGAAGAACATGTTTTCTGTGTTTACTGGTGAAATATTTTGAATAATTTCAAAACTATAAATTATTTTAATCAAGAAAGGTCATTATAATTATAATAATTATCGATTAATATAGGAGTTGTTTGGAAGTTATATTATGTGGATTATTTTATCTTTGTTTCTTGTGAAATTTACTAAACAGAAAACTTGTAATGAAATTGAAACATCGATTATGAAATAGTTATCTATGATTCAAAGAGTTGTTTATCATAATTTTTACTGTTGATAATCGGTTGGAATTCTATGTTATTTTTATTACTTTTCGTAAAATATGTGAAGAAAACAGAGTCACAAAGATATTTATTAATTACAACTACAATGCAATTAAAAAGTAGTTTGCTTTACTTTTTGAGATTTCGCTGAAGAAGAAAAATGATTTTCGAACCTTGCCAATTCAATGTATGTGTTTTGTTAACCATCTTCATTTTCTTGTTATTAAATAGTTGTATTTCTTTTACACATTTTTAAGTATAATATTCTTTAGGTAAATTAATTCTTAGCATGAAATGTATACTTGTTGTTTGCAACACTCGTTGTATTAAACTTAAGAATGTTAAATTTGTTGTCTGAAATGTTTCTGAGAAGGAAAAAATACATTTCATTTGTAATTACCTGCCATCTAGTGACTGTAATAATGATATGTAATTGAAAAAATAGTACAGAGTGAGGATTGGTAATTTTCACTGTGAAATTCTGTTATGTTAAATTAAGTTAGTTAGATTAGGAAACCTGTAGCATGTAAATATGCCAAAAATAAAGAACAGTTTGGTGAAATTGGTAAAAAAAGGAGCATTACAATTGTAGCAATCATTGATTCGAAGCTTCCGGTTCCGTTTTGGCCTTATATAAATTATAGAAGTTATATTTTAACTTTTAATAGTACTTTAACAATTTGTTGTTAGTGGTTTGTAAAAAGTTACTAACAAGCTGTTCATTATACAGTTCTGTTTAAGTACAAATCATGTTCCGTTTTTCCCAGAACTTTAGACTATATTTTCGTGTTATCTGTTTATAACATGATCATTGAAAAAATGAGAATTGAAAGCCACAAGTCAAGGTTATCTCTTTTTCACTTCTTGATGTAATTTAATGCTGTTAGTAGTACTACAACATGTAGTAAGTACAGCACAGTAAAGTTGAACAGCCCGTTTCTCTGAAAGTCTTCATCTATTATTGTACTATAGAAATACATGTTATATTAGTTACAGTACAAAATGGTTCCTATAATTGTGGATCTCGGCAGAGATGGCAAATATGACCAAATGCTGTATGTATAATAAAATTAAAGAGTCTGTTATATGTTGGGTGCATGTAAAATAACCGTGTAGAATGTATAAATGTATCTATAAAATAGCCAATTGATAGTAACAGTATTTCTTGTAGTTGTTATAAATATGTCTGTTTACGATATGTACTTTAAAATTGTTCTTTTTATCATCCCGTTTCAAATGCAGTTAAAATTAAGAAGTTTATGGTTACATAACTGTACTTATTTTACTTTCTCAAAAGAAACAGTAATAAAGGTTTAATATGGGAAGGTGGGTGATGTGCAGACTAAATGTTTAATTAAGCAGAGAGATAAAAAATTTCTGGAGTCTTAAACAAACATTACTGCGGCATATTCGAAGTAAGCTTGTGGTTCCAATGGAATGTAATTGAATTGTTTACTTTTACACGTTTATGAATTTTTAATAATGACACTCTCCTTTTGAAAGCAGAACACCAAATTAATGCAAGAAAATATCAGCTTGAAAACATATTTTAATCAACATGATTTTACAAGTTAAAACAAGCTATTTTCTGTTGTATAATAATCGTTCCATAATAAAACTTTGCACAGCAGTTATGAATGATAAATATTTATAAAAATTAAAATTAACACATTGGCTCCCAAACCTATTTTGCCGACGATTTCAAGAATCCCTCTCGTCATTTTATAATTACTTTTTTATAGTAAGAATGTATATATAGCCATTAAGTGGTCCTTTGAAAGAAAATAGAGCACGACTCACTGGTGTGTGTTACTGGGAGACTGTCACGACCTTCCAGTGGGCTTTGTGGGAGCCAACGTGTTAAATATTCAAAAGGTTATTTGTTGAATGGTAAAATCTGATGCTTTTTCTAGAAGCAGAAGAATAAAAGAAGTTGACCATGTGCCAAGAAAATTTCAAACATTTGCACCATATTGGTAACAAAAATAAAATTACTAACCCAAGTTGGCCTTTGATTTAGAAACAGTTATGAGGAAATAATGTTCAGACATTGGTGAAAATTCTTCCTTCAAAATAAGCAATCTTTTCATGCCATATATACAAATATAAGTATATAATCAGGTAGTGTTTTATGCTTATACATGGAAATATGTTTTAGATTTATAAACATAAATAACTTTTATTCACGTATCTTTATGATAACTGTTCTTGAAGATCAGTTAAAAGCACATAAAAATGTTTTTTCTGCAGATTTTTAACATAATTTAGAAACTATGAAGAAGCTTTTAAAAATGGTGACAGATTATGAAGACTGTGGAATACAATATTTAATACAATATAAATAATTTATAGTTAGTGAATTAACATACTGGACTGCTTGCAAAATGCACCAAAGTCATAAGAATTAAACTGACAAAAGCTTAAAAAGAATACTGCTATATTTCATAATTATTATGATGGACCAGTTGCTTCTGCAAATTCTGTGATAACATCATTATTAACTTGATATTGTGGGTTTACTGTTTGTTTCAATAGTGCTGGTCTACAGTTTTTACATTCAATTTGGGCACTGTTGATCTTCACTTTCACTTCTGTTTCAACATTATTGGTCTTCAGTTTCACTGACTGGGTAAACACTGTTTTCTTGAATTTCACTGTCTGCTTCAACTCGAAAGGTCTTCAATTTTATGTGTGTTTTAACACTTGGTGTTCAGTTTCACTTTCTGTTTTCACACTTTTGAACTTCATTTAGCTTCTCTTTCAAGATTATTGGTCTTTATATCAACTGACTGCTTTCACAATGTTGGTCTTCATTTTGACTATTGGTCATCAACTTCACTGTCTGTTTCAACACTATTGTGTTCTTCTGTTTCACTGTGTGTTTCAATACTAATGGTCTTAAATTTCACAGTTTCAAAATTGTAATTTTCAGTCTGCTTCAACAGTGTAGAGCTAACTGTTTTCAAACTTTTGGTCTTTACTTTCACTCACTGTTCCAACAGTGTACGTCTTCAATTTCGCTGTCAGATTCAACACTATTGGTATTCACTTTCACTTCCATTTCAACACTATTGGTGTTGACTTCCACTCACTGCTTTCACACTGTTGGTCTTCACTTTCAATGATTGTTTCAACACTATTGGTTTTCATCTCCACTGTGTGTTTCAATACTAAAGGTCTTCAATTTCACTCTGTATCAAAAGTGTAGTGTTAATTTTCAGTCTGCTTCAACAGTGTTGATCTTCACTTTCACTATAATTTTACACTACTGGTCTTCAATTTCACGGTATGTGTCAACAGTGTTGGTCTTCACTCGCACTGGATGTTTCAACAGTGTACGTCTTAAATTTTACTAACTTTATCAACACTATTGTTCGTTAATTTACTAACGGTTTGCACAGTGTTGGTGTTCAATCTCACTGTGTTTCAACAGTGTTGGTCTTCACTTTCAATGATTGTATCAATAGTGCCCGTCTTCAATTTCACGGTCTCTTTCAAAACTGATGTTTTTAACTTTCATTGAATGTTTCAGCAGTTAAGATCTTCAATTTCACAGTCAGTTTCAGCAGTGCTGGTTTTCAGTTTCAAATTTATTTTTAATAGTGTTGATCTTTAACTTGACTGTTTTGTGTCAACAGTGTCTCTTTTAACACAATAGATTTCCACTTTCAATGATTGTTTCAATAGCGTAAATCATCAATTTCACGGTCTGTTTCAGCAGTGTTTTCTTCACTTTCACTGAGTGTTTTCAGAACTTCAATTTCACTGTCTTATAAATATTATTCGTCTTTGGTTTCAACAGTATTGGTGTTCAATTTCAACACATTTCAACAGTGTTGGTCTTCAGTTTTACTCCTACTTTAACACTACTAGTCTTTAATTTCACTGAGTGTTTCAAAACAATTGGTCTACAGTTTCACTGTTTTCACAATCTTGGTTTTCACTATAACTTCCATGTCAAAAAAATTGGTGTTAACTTCCACTGACGGATTTGACAGTATTGGTCTTCACATTAACAGGCTGTTCCAACACTGTCGGCCTTTACATTTACTATCTGTTTCAAAACTATTGGTGTTGATTTCCACTGACTGTTTTCAAACTGTTTGTCTTCACATTCATTGGCTGTTTCAACACTGTTGGTCTTCAACTTCACTCATTTAACACTATTTGTCTGCAGTTTCACAGGCTATTCGAACACCACTGGTCTTCAATTTCACTGTCTGATAGAACACTATTGGTCTTCACTTTCACTTCCATTTGAACACTATTGGTGTTGATTTCTACTGACTGTTTTCACAATGTTGGTCTTCACTTTCATTGGCTGTTTCAACACTTTTGGTCTTCACTATCACTCCTGTTTCAACACTGTTGGTCTTCAGTTTCACTGTCTTTAACACTGACAAAAGAACAGTAAGGCGCTCCTTCCCTTCGCTCGCCCATGGAAGGTCCTTGGACAAGACCGAGTACCCATTTAGCTCCCCGTGTCACGGTTACGATGAAGTCATGGAAGGAAGGTGGTGGATGAGTGCGAGGCAACTGACATAGTGTCATTAATGGCGCAACACTCAATCTGGCCAGGCAGATGACTCCAATCTAAGGAACAATGGCTGGGCAGAACGGTCCTGTATGGACACTGCTCCTATAGCAAGTAATTACAACCTACCATAGGTACCATTTTGCAAAGAAAAACCTATATGAAAACTATAAGAAAGAGACAAATGAAATTTCTAGGACACATCTGTAAGAAGAATGGGATAGAGAAAAAGATACTATGTGGAGAAATAGAAGGGAGGAAAAGCAGAGGGTGTCAAAGCACTAAATATATCGACAGCCTCAATAACTATGTCACCAAGAACTCAATGAGCAACATCGAGTTGATAAGGAGGATTGAGAACAAAGAAGTCTGGCATGCCATGGTCGTCGATGTCTGCCGCAGATTTGACACATGAAGAAGAAGAAGACTATTCAAGTGTTTGAATAGAGTAAGTTTTCAATTTTACTGTATGAATACTATTCGACTTCGATTTCACTGACTGTTCAAGCAGTGTTGGTGTTCATTTTTTCTCTATTTTAACACTATTGGTCTACAGTTTCACTATCTGTTTTCACAATCTTGGTTTTCACTTTAACTTCCATTCCAAGACAATTCGTGTTAACTTCCACTGACGGTTTTCACAGAATTAGTCTTTACGTTCACAGGCTGTTTCAACACTTTTGGCCTTTAAGTTTACTGTCTGTTTCAACACTATTGTTCTTTAGTTTCACTGACTATTTCAACACTATTGGTCTTCACCTTCATTGACTGTTTTAACACTGTTGGTCTTCAGCTTCACTGTTTTAACATTAATTGTCTGCAGTTTCACTGGCTACTTTCACACTGTTGGTATTATATTTCACTGTCTGTTTTAACACTACTGATCTGTAGTTTTACTCTCTGTTTGTACGCCTTTGGTCTTCACAGTTACTTCTGTTTAAAAACTGTTGGTCTTCAGTTTCTCTCACTTTTTAACACTGTTGGTCTCCCATGTATTGTCTTTTAACATTTGGTGTTCAGTTTCACTGTCTGTTTTCACCTTTGGTCTTCACTTTCGCTTCTCTTTCAACACTATTGGTCTTGAATTCAACTGACCGTTTTCACAATGTTGGTCTTCACTTTCATTGGCTGTTTCAACACTGTTGGTCTTCACTATCACTCCTGTTTCAACACTGTTGGTCTTCAGTTTCACTGTCTTTAACACTGACAAAAGAACAGTAAGGCGCTCCTTCCCTTCGCTCGCCCATGGAAGGTCCTTGGACAAGACCGAGTACCCATTTAGCCCCCCGTGTCACGGTTACGATGAAGTCATGGAAGGAAGGTGGTGGATGAGTGCGAGGCAACTGACATAGTGTCATTAATGGCGCAACACTCAATCTGGCCAGGCAGATGACTCCAATCTAAGGAACAATGGCTGGGCAGAACGGTCCTGTATGGACACTGCTCCTATAGCAAGTAATTACAACCTACCATAGGTACCATTTTGCAAAGAAAAACCTATATGAAAACTATAAGAAAGAGACAAATGAAATTTCTAGGACACATCTGTAAGAAGAATGGGATAGAGAAAAAGATACTATGTGGAGAAATAGAAGGGAGGAAAAGCAGAGGGTGTCAAAGCACTAAATATATCGACAGCCTCAATAACTATGTCACCAAGAACTCAATGAGCAACATCGAGTTGATAAGGAGGATTGAGAACAAAGAAGTCTGGCATGCCATGGTCGTCGATGTCTGCCGCAGATTTGACACATGAAGAAGAAGAAGACTATTCAAGTGTTTGAATAGAGTAAGTTTTCAATTTTACTGTATGAATACTATTCGACTTCGATTTCACTGACTGTTCAAGCAGTGTTGGTGTTCATTTTTTCTCTATTTTAACACTATTGGTCTACAGTTTCACTATCTGTTTTCACAATCTTGGTTTTCACTTTAACTTCCATTCCAAGACAATTCGTGTTAACTTCCACTGACGGTTTTCACAGAATTAGTCTTTACGTTCACAGGCTGTTTCAACACTTTTGGCCTTTAAGTTTACTGTCTGTTTCAACACTATTGTTCTTTAGTTTCACTGACTATTTCAACACTATTGGTCTTCACCTTCATTGACTGTTTTAACACTGTTGGTCTTCAGCTTCACTGTTTTAACATTAATTGTCTGCAGTTTCACTGGCTACTTTCACACTGTTGGTATTATATTTCACTGTCTGTTTTAACACTACTGATCTGTAGTTTTACTCTCTGTTTGTGCACCTTTGGTCTTCACAGTTACTTCTGTTTAAAAACTGTTGGTCTTCAGTTTCTCTCACTTTTTAACACTGTTGGTCTCACATGTATTGTCTTTTAACATTTGGTGTTCAGTTTCACTGTCTGTTTTCACCTTTGGTCTTCACTTTCGCTTCTCTTTCAACACTATTGGTCTTGAATTCAACTGACCGTTTTCACAATGTTAATCTTCACTTTCATTGGCTGTTTCAACACTGTTGGTCTTCAGTTTCGCCGAGTCTATAACACTGTTGGTCTTCAGTTTCGCTGAGTCTATAACACTGTTGGTCTTCAGTATCACTGACTGTCTCAACACTGTTGTTCAGTTTCACTGACTGTCTTAACACTGCAGTCTTCACTTTAATGATCTGTTTGTACAATATTGGTCTTCAATTTCACGGACTCTTCCAACACTGTTGATGTTCAATTTCACTGAGTGTTTTAATACTACTGGTTTTGAGTTTCACACTCTGTATGCACATTCTTGGTCCTATCTTTCATCACTGTTTCAACATCGTAAGTGTTTAGTTTAACTGACTCTTTCAACACTGTTGGCATTCAAGTTTACTGTCTGATTAAACAGTATTGGTCTTCACTTTCACTGACTGTTTTAACACTGTTGGTCTTCAACTCCACTGTCTCTTCAACATTACTGCTCTGCCGTTTCAATGGCTGTTTCAACAATATTGTTCTTTAGTTTGACTGTCTGTTCTCCCACTGTTGGTCTTTGATTTCACTGTCAGATTCAAAACTATTGGTCTACACTTTCACTTCCATTTCAACACTGTTGGTGTTGACTTCCACTGACTGTTTTCACACTGTCGGTCTTCACTTTCATTGGCTGTTTCGACACTGTTGGTATTCAATTTCACTGACTATTTAAACACTGTTGGTCTTCAACTTCACTCTCTGCTTTAACACAATTGGTCTGCAGTTTTACTGTGTTTCAACACTATTGTTCTTTAGTTTCATTGGCTGTTTCAACACTGTTGGTCTTCAACTTCACTGTTTTAACACTATTTGTCTGCAGTTTCACTGGCTGTTTCAACACAGTTGGTCTTCAATTGCACTAACTGTTTTCAAACTGCTCATATTTACCTTCAGTGACTGTTCCAACACTGTCTGTCTTCAATTTCACTATCAGATTGAAAACTATTGGTCTTCAATTCCATTTCAACACTATTGGTGTTGATTTCCACTGACTGTTTTCCACTGTTGGTCAACACTTTTATTGGCTGTTTCAACACTGTTGGTCTTCAACTTCACTCTTTTAATACTATATGTCTGTAGTATCACTGGCTGTTTCAACATTATTGGTATTATATTTCACTGTCTGTTTTAACAGTACCGATCTTCAGTTTTTCTGTCTGTTTGTACACTTTTGGTCTTCACTATCACTTCTGTTTTTAAACTTCAGTTTCACTGAGTCTATTACACAGTTGTTCTTTAGTTTCACTAAGTCTTTAAAACTGTTGGTCTTCACTTTCACTGACTGTCTCAACACTGTTGTTCGGTTTCACTGACTGTCTTAACACTGTGGGTTTTCAATTTCAATGTGTGTTTTAACACTTGGTGTTCAGTTTCATTGAATGTTTTTACACTATAGTCTTCACTTTAATGGTCTATTTCTACAATATTTGTCTTCAATTTCACGGACTCTTCCAACACTGTTGATTTCAATTTCACTGTGTGTTTCAATACCACTGGTTTTGAGTTTCACAGTCTGTGTGCACACTCTTGGTCCTACCTTTCATCACTGTTTCAATATCATAGGTGTATAGTTTCATTGACTGTTTCAACACTGTTGGCCTTGAAGTTTACTGTCTGTTTCAATAGTATTGGTCTTTACTTTGAGTGTTTTAACACTGTTAATCTTCAACTTAACTGTTTCTTTAACTTACAATTAGCTTGAAACAACAATCACAAATTTCAAATATGAAAAAATAAATTTGAAGGAAATCTGTTCACAAATAAAGTGCTGTTAAAGTAACCATCTTATCTAGAACCATTGATGTTTCAAATATTAGCATTAGTTTATGAAAGCTAACATACATTGCTGGCCCGGCAAAACCAGATGGGTTAAGGCGTGTGCCTCCTAATCTGAGGGTTGCGGGTTCGCATCACTGTCGCGCCAAACATGCTCGCTTTTTCAGCTGTCGGGACAGTGGGTGGTGATAACTAGCTGCCATCCCTCTAGTTTTACACTGATAAATTAAGGACAACTATCGCAGATAGCCCTCAAGTAACTTTGCGTGAAATTCAAAAACAAAACTTACACTGCTGAAGCGCAAGTGAGATAAACCGTGATTACTTATAATCGAAAACAACAACATATTTTAATGTTGATGTACCTAAACATAAAGTATATATATATTTTTTTTTCTATTATGTAAAGAAACCCTATTAATATTAGGAAATTAGTATTTACATTTTTGTTGTGTCTTGAAATTCAGTATCTTCACGAAGCTTCTATAACGTGAATCAGCTACTCGGTCGTTTGGTTTTCATAGATACGATCCTTGATTTGTCGGTTGCTAATCACGCCACTTCGTGACTTGTGACGTTACCATTGTTGGTTTTGATGATCACGTAACAATACTTATAAAGATAAACTTATGAAAGATGTTACTGTTAGAAGGTATATTCATTTCCAGTTCTTAATTATGTACCCAAGATATCATCCAGACGAGTAATTTTTATGCCAGGTCCAGTGTGATATTTGAAATTGAATTAAGTAGTTTAAATATTTTAATCGTTTTTATACATTTGAATTTACTATACTTAGCTGCCATTCTCATCAATTCCGTTTTTAATATATCAGATATTTTGGAATATTATTTGTTTTCTATCACATTTCTTAAACATATCTGTGTAAAATACAAAATAAATGTAATATTTTGCTACTGTGAAATGTTTTACATATCTGGCAGTTTTTTAAATCACTGCAGTCAATTTGGCATACTGTATATTTTAAATCTCTCTCTTTTGCTTTGTTTTGGTCACTTTTCGTCTGTGTAACGTGCAAGCATGTCATGCATTTGTTTTTATCTTCTAATTGTAATGTAGAACTTTTCAGAACTTTCTAGTTGTTCAGGATAGTGTGCAGTTTTATATAACGCGTTATTTGTTTGATTTGAATTTTCACGCAAAGCTACATGAGAGCTATCTGCGCTAGTCATCCCTAATTTAGCACTGTAAGACTACAGGAAAGGCAGCTAGTCATCATGAGTCACTCTTTTACCAATAAGTAGTGGTATTGACCGTAACATTATAACGCCCCTACGGCTGAAAGGGCGAACATATTAGGTGTGATGGGGATCCGAACCCGCGAACCTCATATTACGAATCGAGTGCCTTAATCACCTGGCCATGCCGGGCCAAAACGTAGTCAAAAAAAGTTAAGTTACTTTTACTCCAGTTGTTTATTGCTCAGTCCGTAATTTACTAGTTTTGTATGAAAGTAAAGAACAGTTTCCTTCAACAGCAATTCAGATGCTTTTAGGGCTACAACCTCCTTTTATTTTCTATTCGTAATTACCAGTCAAGTTAATGGCAGAAATCACTCTGGGGGACTATGACAGTGCTGTTTTAATGCAATATTTTAACACAGTTTAGAATATTATTTAAAATTAAACAATCTGGTAGATGCTTCATTCAGTAGAATTTGGAGAGGGATTAGTTTAGATCTGTAAAAGCGCGTGCATTCCATGTTAAACAAGTACTCACTCTGTGTTGTATTTTAATAAGGATTGTTTATTTTATTTCTGTTTTTAGCAGTTTCTTTACAACTGCTGGGAATCCTTTCTTTTTCACATACAAATACCAGTGGCATAATGTTGAACATATGTGAATCAGAGTTAGACTAAGGTGGAAATGTTACAAGGGTTCGTCACAATAGTCCCTTTATAGATATTGTACGCTCTTTTGCACGCAGACAACATTACAATGGTGATTATTTTGTCACTTGATTAAATATTCTGATTCCCTACCTGAACCATTCTTGACAGCCATCAGTGTGAACTCGACTGATGTGTGAGTGCGGACTTTGCATGCTAGGTGTCAAAACACTTGAATATGCAAATACCTCATGAACAGAAGAGGTATGTTTGTCAAAGCTCTGAGCATCTATTACACCTTTGCATCAAACTATGTAATGGAAAGATGTAAAAACAGTGTAAATGGTCAATTCTAGTGTGAGCTAAATTGTTCGCAAGGAGGTATTGCTAACTATATCATACGAAATAGAGAAACCATGGTCTGTTCATAGATTACGAGGATGAAGAGGAACATTACTATGATTAGGAACCATATTAGTGACTATGACTACGTTGAGTTGGAAGTAAGCTAGCTTGCTACATTGACATATGGTTAGTTGAATTTAAGAGAAAAAAACTTTTCAGCGTACATAGGGCAAAACATACTCTGCCATTGTTATTAGTACCACAACTATGAACAACAAGATAAACTAAGGGCATATAACTTTCCTACCATAGATAGGAAGTAATGAGCAAAAGCAGGTAAGTCAATTGCATTTCAAGGTTCAAGAAAAATAATTGTCCTACTTTGTAAACCAGCTTCAGCAGGTTTTATCCGTACACTTGGATGAAGGAAAATGAAATGAAAGCAGATGAAGGAAACGTTATAGTCATAATGAACACGAATGAATACATCCAAAAAATGAAGAATATCCTATCAGTCATATTCACGTTAACAAAGAAAGTTCGCAACTGATCGTTGCCGGGCACATGCCTTAGAGACGAGAATGTAAACGTATACTAGACTGCAGAGGTTGTTGCAGTTAGATGCTAGGTTTTTTAATTAACATATGCATTAAGGTGTTCCTTATAACATGCGGCCCAGCATGGCCAGGTGGGTTAAGGTGTGCGACTCGTAATCTGAGGGTCACGGGTTCGCATCCCCGTCGCGCCAAACATGCTCGCCCTTTCAGCCATGAGGGCGTTATAATGTAACAATCAATCCCACTATTCGTTGGTAAAAGAGTAGCCTTGGCGGTGGATGGTGATAACTAGCTGCCTTCCCTCTAGTCTTACACTGCTAAATTAGGGACGGCTAGCACAGATAGCCCTTGAGTAGCTTTGTGCGAAATTCAAAACAAACAAACAATCCTTATAACACTTGGTTATAACAAATAGTTCATAATATTGATTTATATGCAAGGGTTTTACAGACAATACTGAGTCTTATATCCGATATAGAAATAAATATTTTATCGATGATCCAGGTCTACAACAAGCAAATTAATTCTACTTTGTTAGTGTTACACTTCACATAAGCTAGCTAGCTTGGTTGACCTCACGTCGCTGACATTTTACTGATGAAGATTTTTTTTTATGTCCTTCTAGAAATACTAATGTCCGAACTTAATTTACTGAAGTTGAACTACTTGTAATGTTTGAAATCAATAAATGTTCCTGATCAAGTACTAATATAAGCTGTCTTTTGACGCGTTGGTTTGTATAGTTTAAGGCGAGATTCTTGAACGTTAAACAGTGCTGGAAAACACGTAAACCACATATTGTTGATTCTTGGTGTCGAGAATCTTCTAGAAACGTAGAGAAAAGATGATACTTTGGCAATACACATCCAACAAAAAACGTTACCTCTGTGAGAAAAAACTATACGGAAATATTTCACTGGAATTTGTGTGTGAACTTATAGAATCAGAATATGACTTGGACTAGTCTGAGTAAAAGTAACTTTATGTTAGGATTAAAATTGGTTCTAATCTTACCAATTGTCACATTTCATTTGCATAACCTCTGGAAGTTCTTACATGAATATCATAAGTTTTCTTTTGCATATAACGTTATACTTTTGTTATTTTATTTACCCTAACACTGTACAGGACTCATCCAGTTAACTGACCATGTAATCACCACACAAAATGCAAAATAAATATAAATTATCCTTTTTTTCTTTCTAGAATGATGCATAAAATTATAGTTATCATAAACAGCCTCAGGCTTGTCACACTTTGCATCTCATTTTCTTTCATTTTATTATTTTACTGCTGTTTGAACTATATGTAACTAATAAGCCTGTGTAAGAAGTTAGAAATCACCTTGTCAATATATATATATATATGTATATATAGTTCAAATTATGGTGCAGAATAGCTTCTTGCTTGCATTCTTCTTGCATAAATTAATCATTTTTTTTTTCATTGATATTCCTGTATCCAAACAGTTTTCTAATTTTTACATTTTAGTCACTCTTATTACAAAAAGTTAAAAATACAGAAGAAATGAAGTAATTTACTATTTGTGGATCTTGTACATTTTGCAGTCAAACTTGAAGTATCTTTAAAAGTTGACCATAATTTTTGACAGGTCTGTTTTTAGTACTTTCCTGAATACATATTTTAAATAAAAGAGGGCGTTGTGTATAGGTTAGACTTGTTTATATCTGAGTAAAATAAGGTGATTGCAGGCTATAAAATTATATTGTCTTATCAGTATTTATAATAAAAGTTTGTAATTTGCATTAAACGCATTAAAACTGAAGAGTTGAAATAGGGGTAAAAAGATAATCTGATTTGTGAAATTTGGATCAAAAAAGTGTTATAAAGAAAAGTGAAGATTGAGAATTAATATAAATATTTCATTTTGAAATTAAAACTTATGTTAAAATCTCATATGTTAACTGTTGTTTTCAAATAACTACATGTAATTCCTGCCACCATTGTATAATAAATACCATAGGTACTGTCTTGCCAAAGAAGGATTAGGAGCTCCGTATGCTGAGGGTGAAACCTTATAGACTAATTTAGCATAAATAATATACTTTTAGTTACGTAATTAGACTTCATGAAGAGCAATGGAGATTAATTGTTTCTTTAAAACAATGTATTATGAAGAAATCTTTTTGAAATATCAAAGCTACAAATTTGTGCAAATATTTCATACACACACACACACACATGTGCAAATAATAAAATATTCTAGATGGTCTTACATCCTCACCAACAAAGCTCTCTCGACATCTTAGTTTGCCCTCTAAGCATTGCTAAAACTTTTGTTTTTCTTTTGCATGGCTGTCTTCTATAGCCCAAGAGTTTTGCACACTTTCAAAACATGAGCTGGTCATGTGACTACCCTTACTAACCCTACTGCACGTCTGTGTTAGAATAATACAGTGAGCTAGCTGTTCTAGCACAACTTACACTTTCTTAATCAGCATTCTAGTGTATAGATCTGTGTTTTAAATTTGTACATGTGACTACAGAATTTGAATTATGCTTGATCACAAATGTTTATCAGTTTTAACTTCCTGTGTTTAATTTCTGCTGTTTCTACTCATTTGTTTATGAAATAATTCCATTTTCAAAATTCTAATTTTTCATATAAATATGAGATTTATTATGGCAAGTGATGGATTCCCATCCATAGCAGCTAATGGTTTTGACACAATCTCCAGTTCTCAGGGTTGATGATGTATGTTGGAGAAACACAGGCTTTGTAGGAAGGTTCTAACTACTGTGTGGAGATTTCTTTCTATTTACTTTCCTACTTTTTATACACCTCCAAGTAATCTCCTGGATAAGGTATTGTTATTCTTCCCAGAAGGTCTGTGGTAAGTTTTACTCCCTCCCAGTAGGTATTTCCACATTTAGCAAGTCATTTTAGCTTTAGGATTGGCCTAATTTTCTCACTCTATAAAGGTTGCTATTTCATGTTTTATGAGTTCAGTATTTGGTAAGTTAGATTATTATACTTCTTTTCTCATCTCAGATACTTTAGTTTCAATTTATGTTTTGTTTCATTTTTACATTATTTTTGTTTAATTTTTTTATATGTCCAGCTTTTGCAGAATGATTACCTTACTTTAACAGCTTATTTATATTAATATAACATACTTTTTTAAATTTTGTCAACAATTCCCTTATTAAAATAGATACTTCATATTAAATCTTAACTACAACTTTCCTACTTTAACAGACACTTGAATTAAATTTAAGGCACAACTATAACAGTTACTTTCTTAATGTAATACTTGATACTGAGTTCATCTCCTTACCATATAGGTTTGCTTTTCTTCTGTTCACTTCATGAAAATTAGTTAACAATATTAATCCTACATTTGCTTGCAGGATAAGGGTCTCAACTGTTAGTTCCACACATGAATCACAGTTCTGCAACTGCAAAGAAAGTTTACAAAGATTAAATTTTTACATGTTCCAATGCCCTCAAATTTAATGATAAATACATCACATACACATTAGCATTGACATATTAGATAAAATTTAACAGTAATATTTATATATATTAATTCTATATTTATATTTCTTAACAGAGCTAGCACTAGTGGGAGGGGGCTAAAATAGTTCTCCAACCCCAAAGCTACTATTGTCCAGAAATTTAGTTTTACCATAATTTCAGATTTAATCCCAGCATATGTCTCACTGCCACCCTTTCCAGTTAAGAAATATCTGGAACTGGGACTGATTCTTCATAAGTAATTAACTTTTCTAGAACTTGACTTAAAATTTCACATTCAATGAAGAAAGTTCACCATTTACAGTGCTTGTAAACTGACTCATTAAACACCTAATGTCCTTTATTTAATACAATATCCATAGGCAGTTTTGTTCATTATTTCATTCACTTTCATAAAATATTTTAAATGAGGTATTTATTTCACGTTTTTAACCATGAAAGCAAATTAATATATATATATTTTTTAACTTTTGGATTGAGTTCAAATGTGTACAGTGGAACCCCTCTAAGCGGCCACCTCTCAGATTCGTTCACCCCTTGGAAGTGGTCATTCAATCACAATCCCTTTTTTTTGTTAACATAATCCCTAATTATGTACAGTGGAACCCCTCTAATCAGGCCAGTTTGTCTCAGTCCCGAAGGTGGCTGCTTTAGAGGGATTCCATTGTATTTTTATTTCCTCTAAAACTATAAAAGCCTTTTAAAATCAATTTTCAATTTCCCAGTTACAAAAAGACACAAACTGCTCACTGATGTGTCAACACTAACAACCAAGTTTGCTGGTATTAATCAAAAAAGATAGAGATTATTATTATGTCTTTTTTTGTATAAAGAGAATTCTTCCAATATCCTTGTGATACCACAGCCTGTAATGTGGAGACAGAAATAAAAATATATAAATGATACACTGTACAACTTTTTTTCCTCTTTGAAGAAACAAACTATGATATCAAATGATATTGATGAACTGGATAAAACACATACTGTTTAATTAAGCAAATTTCCTTTGTAACACTTCCATGAAAATCCTTAAGAGATAAAATAGCATGAAAACAAGACCTCATGCTTTGATAATAGACAAAATATTAATACCTCACTATCTTCTCAGGGAAATAGATCATATGCTGCCTCATCTTCACCCATCTAGCCTTCTACAGCCAAGTCTATGTTGAATGTAAACATCTCTCGTCCACTGAGCTGTTTGAAGACTCGTAACTATGAAGATTCTAGTTTACTCTTCAGATCAGTATACTTAGCAGTGAAAAGAATAAACTTGACAAGTTTAAATATGCTCTTTGACCACACTCGTTAATAATGTATTTTGTACTATATAATGTTAAAATTCTACATCAAGTTGACTTGCTATTTTTAAGGTTAGCTTACCTCTTCTTATGCAAAGTACAAGCTATGTTGAAAATAAATATATTATTATTTATATCACAGTGATGATCAGTATTTTCAAGAATGATTTTACAAACTGTTGATCACTTACTTCTTATGTGAATCAAACAATATCAATATTTACAATAGATGATACACAATGATGATAACATGCAGTTATATTTCCTTAAATTAAGGGATGACCAGTAGAGTTCATCTATTATAATTACACCAAGATGATGGTCAGCAAACTTTAACTTATTATATTTGTAAAAACGGCTCGTTTGGGTTGAGAAAATGTTTTACGTAGAGGAGTGAACAATGTTTCGACCTTCTTCAGTCATCGTCAGGTTCACAAAGAAAGAGAGAGGTAACTGACCGGAAGCTGACCACATGTTTGAAAGGGGTTGTGTAATGAATGTAGAGGGCAGATTTAGATGTTGAATATACACTTATTAATAATACTCATAACATGGTGACAGTCACACAGTTTTACAATATCACTTACACCAATGTGATGACCAGCTTTAAACTCTGCTTTTTTCCTGTCCTGTTCCACTTGAGCTTTTTTCTTCTTCTCTGCTATCTACAAAGTAATATAATGTTGTTGCTTCTTGTTGATACTATGCTTACAAAATATATTTCAATTAAATATTGAACATACATGCAATTAGACAAAAATAAAAATTCTTATACACAATGTCTTTCATACTTATATTTATGTGTATGTACTTATTTCCTAAATTTATATATTAACTGTTACATTTTACACACGTGTGTTTTCACTAAAAAATGTAATAAAGATCTATATTCTTATAAGTCAATAAAGTCTACTATATAAAAAATCTAAACAACTTAAAACAATGATATCAACTGATGTGCATTTTTATGAAAATATTTTAAAAATATACTATCCTTCATAAACATGAAAAAGAGGAAGACAAGAGTACAAAATATGAAATTCAATAAGAAGAAAACTTGTATTGAAGTGTGGATAAACAGAGAAAGAAAGAAGTACACATATTTTTTTCTTGTTCCAAGCCACAAATGTTTGAAATGAAATTCTTGTCAAGTTAGACCAAAGAGCTGCTCTCTGGAAGTACACAGAATGTAATGACACAGTTGTAAAAATTCTCGATATAATACAAAATAATATTATAAAACACACAGAAAACACAATTTTATAAATCACATAGAGCAAGATGTAATTTTATGAATGCATACAGGGAATGATTTAAGTATAAAATTACGATACTATTCAACAGTAATGTAATAACAAAGTATACAGGATACAATATATTTCTATAAAGTTATACCAAATACAATGAGTACTTTTACTTAACTGCAAATAATACAATTTTACTTCACATAAACACCTGTCACTTAATTTCCTTTTTTTTGAAAGAGAGAGCAAAAGAATGTAAATGTAAGATTTTAGGAAATACTACACAACAAAATTGAGAAAAATTGTCTAAACTTTACATCAACTTGAATATAAAAGACAGTTTAGTGCAGGTAGTGTTATTAATTAATTTACTTTATAACTCACTGATGTTGAGGCTATTGAACACTTCGTTTGAAATCCACTGATGTCAAGACTGTGATACATGTGTAAATAACTATGACTAGATGAGTGAAAAAGAGAATAAAAGTCACATGAGAAAGAACTGCCATCAGAGAAATTTTAGATTTTGTAAAGTTAACTGTTGTGGGAGTGAATGGTTGGTATGTTAGGGTGAGATTAAAAGTTTGAAAGAGATAAGGAGAATAATTTGTCTCATAAAAGGGTGTTTTAAATCAATTGAACCCATTTGTGTGGACTTCGAGAAAGGAAAGATGATTATTGGAAGTACAAAAAAACATAATAATACTGAAAGTTAAGGATACAACTGTAGTAACTCATATGACAGCATAATAAGTGAATTATACAGGGATACTACTGTGGTTAAAAAAAATAAAACTTTAGCTTGTCAGCTGGATTCTAAAACAATTTAATTGGCTTAAGTGGGCTTTTGACAATAAAAAGAGAACTGTATAGTGTCTAAGATACAAATATTATCTCCATAGTGTAAATAATTTTGTACATACATTTAACTTGTTTCAAACATTGTTATAAAAACAAGTGGAGTGCATGTTGTTCATTTTTTGTCAATTTTACTGCCAGCAAGTCACAGACACTTATTGTAGAAAATTTCGAAGCCAACACACCTAAAAATTTACATTACTATTAAGTAAGTTTACAACTTTTGGTAAGCTACAGCCATGATTACACAGTGGTAAATTGTGGTAGAAGAAAATGCTAAGGATAATGGAAATAAACAGACCAATATGTGCACAACTACAGTAAAAGTGCAAATAGCATGGAGATTATGTGATGTATAACCATGTCAAATTTTGATAAACGAATGGAAAGAGGAGAGATATCTTCATGGATAGACCAGGAAAGACAGGCCTTGTGCAGCACAACAATGAGGTGTCCAGCTAAAGTGAGCCCTTTCAGATGCCTTATGCAATGAGATACCTTACAAAGCAGGAAGCTGAGGCAATGTTGGAAGCTGGAATTGTTAAACATTCAAATTCAGCCGACCATTTATCAGTTTTAATCTAAAAAATTAGGGATAGGTTAACTGTTTCTAAATAAATTTCCAGAAGCTGAATCTTTTGATGAAGTTCAACTCTGAACCTATGGACAACCTAAAAACTATCAGGTCAGGTTCTCTTCAAAGATCAACCTCAGTAAAGGTTATTGCCAAATCCTAATGAAGACAGCATTTACAGAGAACACAACATTTGTAATACTAGATGGATGTTACCAATTTCAGCAGGTGCCAAGTCAACTCGGCAGAAACATTCAACTGCATGATAAGGAGAATGCTGTGCAACACCACCAATATCAAGCACTATGCAGATGCCATCCTGACACATACTGTGAAATGAGAAGACTATATGAAGAAATGTAGAAAGCTGTAACAACATGTGAGAGCATCAAGTCTCATCATCAGACCATCCAAGTGCTACATTAGATATTATGTGCTGGGACTGAAAGACAGCCATGGAAAAGGAGAAGGTATTCTAAATACAAGACACATCAGCTCCAACTAAAAAGCAACAAGTCAGATCCTTTCTGGATTTATTTTGATATTACAGGAAATTTATCCCAAACTATGTTGAAATTAGTGCACCATTGACTAACCTGACCATGAAAAGTTTATCCAACAAAGTAAAGTGGAAACAATGACACCAGGTTGCATTCCAGACTTCAACAAACCATTGACTGTTCAGGCTGATGCTTCAGTCTTTGAAATTGGGAAAGTGCTTTTACAATAATATAGAGATGGAGCATTTCCTGTAATATGTATAAGTAAAAAGCTGTTAAGTAGTAAGAACTACTCCGTTATTGAATGAACATATCTGACCATCACACTTACCATTAAGAAGTTCCAGAACTACCTGTACAGGAATGAGTTCATCATCTAGACAGACTATCAACAATTTGCATACATTCAGAAGTGCAAGTCAATAATGTAAGAATCATGAGATGGGTGTTGTACCTTTGTAACAAATAGTTCCACATTGAAGCCATCAAAAGGACCATAAACATTGGTGCAGTCAGTATCAGGATAATTTGTGGGTGAGCTGAAAACATCTTTATATACAGTGAACAAAAAATATCTCAAATAATTTCCTTAGAGAGGGCTTATTGTCAGATATTAAAAACTGTTTAAAGTAGGTAGTGTTATTAATTAAGTTTATTTTCTATATTCACTTTAATTCAATGATTTAATTTTTGCTCTTGAAATTTAACATGACTTAATTCAAGCCACGTGTGGTTAGACCTATAGCCAGGTGAAATTTTGACTTTTTAAGAATTATCTGTTAATACTCACTATATAAAAAGTACAAAAGAGAAGCTTTGGAACATCTTAAAATAACAGGTATCAACTATTGCATCATGATGAATTCTCCTTTGGTAAATAACAGTAATATCTCATTCACCAACTCATTTTACAATTAGTCAATGTGGAGTAATTTATATCACAGTCCTATAAAGAAATGTAATTGCAGTTTCAAACTGTTGTAAAATTCTGTTTAGTTTTTATTAAAAAATGATTAATCATTATTTAGGCTGCAGAGTGTCACTATTGTGTTAAAATTAAAATACAAGTTTACAAAATTATCTTAAAAATGAGACAAAATAATATTCACAGTGTAATTTTCAGAAAAGCTATGAATTATGAAAAGATATTTTGATAAATTTAGAAACATTTATTCTTAATTCTTCTTAATATACTGGTTTCTGCAAATTAAAATATTTTTTTCTTTAGTTCTCAAGGAACTGGAGAAACAGCCTCTCCTAATTCTTTTACATTTTAAAGACAACTTTTTTCTCACAACAATTATAAAATCTAACTAATCCTTTCTAAGCAAAACCTGAGGTGGTATATGAAGTACATTTGATTAATTTATCAATGTAGTAAAATAATAATAAACATTACATTTTTTACAAACAGTTCCTTCAAAAAGATAGACATCCAGAGTTCCATAGTATTGTGATGATGTCAATCCATGAATTTTTTTTTAAATATATGCTTTCACACATAATCAACATTGTGGTCAACAGAGCTTGTTCTCAAGTTATAAATTTACTGTGCCATGTATTTCACAAATTCCTTAACTTTAAGAAATAGAATAAAAATAATAAAATTAAAATTATATGGCAGAGAAATTAGTGGATCACTTATTATATATCTTAAGATGTTAGGTTACTTTGATTTTATTATTGTAATAACCAAACAAAGTGTGTATCACTGCAATTTTTCTCACTTAAAAATGTACTTCTGATAAATACTTATCTTTCTGCATGCAGTGGCCATTCCTCATGTGCTTGCTTTTGAGATTTTGTGCATGTCAATAGCTTTGAACTGTTCCCCACTCACATTTTTATGTGAACTATGGTAGTACATGATTTATTATAATGCAACAATAACCCTCCATCTACAGGAGAATGATAATTCTTACATGAGTAATACATCCCCATAAGCACTTGCACTTGAAGTTATCATTCTTAGACAATGCAATGACAATAACTTGCACTGGTAGTCGGAAGTAAGTGTGAAAAGGATGCGGAAAGGTAGGTATCTATCAGAAATACATTTACAAGTAAGGAAGATGTTAACTTCCAAAACAATCCATTTATCTCTCTTCACACAGTACTTCAGAAAATGCATCAAAAGATGAAAAGCTCTTGAAACAGAATATCATATAGTAAGAGCTTATTAGAGGAGACAGTATTTCCTTTTTGCTTGGGTAGATGTATGAAAGAAGGAAAGCAAAATAAAGTCACGTAAAATACATGATCAGTCAAACAATCCGTACGAAGCAAGTCAGATGGTCACAACGTATAGTGTAAATAGTGCAATAATAAGGCCATATAATTTATATGTACAAGTCATTCACAATATATATATATATAAACGCACAAACATACACACAAAGAACTCACTCTCAACAAGAACACGATCAAGAGCGAAAGAAGTTTGTGAAAAAGGTAAACGTTTAAACAAAAATGTTTTCCCAACAGTTTACCATTATTAACACCTAGTATTAAGGCACTTCAATTGAGCCAACCACTTTCTTTCTCTCTTTCGGGAAGGATTTTTATCTCTTGAATCAGAAATTGTGAAAAAGTGAGAGGTATCGATCAGCTCTTTGCGAGACCTACAAATTTCAACGTGAAAAAAAAACAAAGTCATCATCACCCGGTATTCCCAGGTGGTCACCCTCCCAAGTACTAACCGGGCCCGCCGTTGCTTAGCTTCGGTGATCGGACGAGAACCGGCTTTTTTTTTTTTTTTTTCTCTTTATTTATCCCACCTTAAGGAGGGGGTATGCTTAGAAATACAACAAATAAAACACAAGTTAATGAATTAGCATATAACAATAACTCTACAGATTACCATGTTGAAAATACCACAAAGTTAATAAATTAGATAAAAAAAGAAAAATTAAGAAGTAATTTTGAACAGCAGTTTATTCATCATATAATACAGTTTATATAAACAAACAAGAAACCAATGAATCTGTCATTGGCGACAAAAATAAAAAGAAAGTGCAAATAAAGAAATAACAACTTATCTTAACAAAGTACACAAGAAATAACCTTGGGCACCTTGGGTTACCAAGGTACCAACATAAGAATACACAGAATAAAAAACATTTAATGAGTTATGTAACAAAGATCTATGATAATGAAGATATATATGTCTACGTACACGCACTTTAAACATGGAAATTAAATGAATTTCGCGATGACTTGCCAAATAAACTGAACGAGCAGAACATACAACCTGACGTGCCAAACTAGTAATCAAACGGAATATGTTCCAGCATCTCCCGGGTAACGAAGGATGAGGTCCCACTAAGAGGCATCTCCTCCATACCCAGTTAGATATGGGACATCCAAAATAAAACGCCAATAATTTATATACATATGACCACAAAGGCTGCACAAAAGAACATAGGAAAAACAGATGGTCTATGGTTTCCCGCGCCTGTGAACAGAAAGTGCACAAACCTGTGGGATGTCTGTCCATATGTACTAGCTTGACATTAGTGGTTATCGCTCGCAACCAAAGTAAATAATCCACATCACAAACATGAAAACCCACAAAAGAAGAATAAGCGTTTTTTCGAACGAGCTTCCAATCTCCAGAAGGAACAATATCCCCCCCAGTAGAATGGAGCAGGTAAATTAGTAGCTAGTGAACACTGTATATGACCCACCAGTTGCTTCACAGATAAACCTTGAAAATGAACCCGGTTATCAGAGTGGTCCAGAAAATATAAATCTACAACAAGTGTGGTCGATGGAAGAGGAGCCGGCTGGTTGGACAAAACCGTCAACCAGTCCACAGGCAACGCCTCCTTCAGCATATTAAAATGTGAAACAATTGTGCGGACATTGACCAACGGATCAGCGTCCGTACACATTTCAATCACCGCCCTCACCGGAAGAAAACCTGGGAGCACCTCGTACAACAAATGTCGGACCTGAACCAAACCTGCGTTGATAAATTCAGGAAAATTAAATGTTCGGTTCCGAACATCAACAATAGCCGGATTGAAAATCAAAGGTTCATCAAAAATTTGGGGGGAAAGAGGAGCTGGAACAATCCCTTTATCTTCAAGAAGAACCTTCCAGGCATGAAACATTTCCTGAATATACAAAGGTAACGATTTCACAAAACGTGGCAAAATTCGGCATTGAAGAATCCGAAAGCCCAAAGCGAGATTGCCATAACAAGAAAAAAATCCTGAAAGAAGTTGTCGCAGGGTGGAAGTACAAGAAGCATCCAAACAACGCTGCAACAATCTCAAACGGAATGCAAGTTTACGGGCATTAATATCAACCAAGTTGATACCTCCACAATCATAACTCCGGATCAGAATACCGTATGCCACTTTATGTATACCTCCCCGCCAAATAAAATCAAGTATACATTTGCGAAATCGAGCCTCAAACTGTGTTGGCAACGGCAGAATTTGCAACGTGTACCACAACACAGATGCTACCAAGGAATTCACCACAAGAGATTTACCCTTTAGTGACAATGAACGAAAACGCCACGACACCAAGATACGAGATACCCTGCGCAAAACATCCTGCCCCGTATCCTGCAGCATTACATCGAAATGGGAGTGGAAAACTATACCTAAAATCCTAATAGGATCCTGGGAAATTCTCAACTCATCCAGGACAAAGTCTGCAGAAGAGGCCAAACACCCAACCCACAAACCCTGACTCTTGGCCCAGTTGATCCTTCCCCCAGTAGCTCTGCCAAAAGTTTGGCATACATCCAACACATAAGGCAAAGATTTGGCGTCCCGTAAGGTCAAAGTGGTATCATCAGCATGCTGATTAATAAGGGATGGCGTGTTGAGGAACACAGCACCCCCAATACCAGTAATATGAACATTATGAACTAACATATTTCGTAACGGTTCGACACTGAGAACGTAAAGTAAAGCAGACATTGGGCATCCTTGACGAATACCCCGAGTTACAGCAAAATCATTAGTGAGAAATCCATTAAACTTAACACAACTAGAAATAGAAGTATAGCAAAGACGAACCCAATGAACAAAAGTAGAACCAAAACCCATACGCACAAGAAGTTGAAATAGATACTCATAGGCCAACCGATCAAAGGCTTGCATCTGATCGAGCTTCAAAAAGATTCCACCCTGGCCGGTACGTGCTAAAGATTGCAATAGCAAAACGAGTGTTAACGGAGTATCAGCAACGTCCCGTCCAGGTATACACCCGGATTGGTCATCTGAAACTAAACTGGAGATCACAGACGAAAGGCGACGAGCCAGCACTTTGGCCAGAAGCTTATAGTCAGAACATAGCAATGTCAAAGGCCGGCTGTTAGCCGCCAACCGTCGATCCCCTCCTTTCGGGATGGGAACAATTACCCCAGAACACATTGTACGGAGCAACTGTGGAGAGTGGAAGAGGTCAGACAAGACAGACACAAAGTCGTCAACAAAATGAGGGAGGAAACATTTGTAAAATTCGGACGTAAAACCATCCAAACCAGGAGATTTGCCAATTGGTAAACTGTCTAGAGCAGCGAGAATTTCCGAAATCGTGAATGGAGCATCACAAATATCAGCTTGTTCATGGGTGAGAGTTTTATCAACAAAGGTGAGAACGAAATCGATGTCGTCCTGCAGAACAATATCTTTAGTATATAGTGCTGAATAATATTGATGCAGAACAGCAGCGACATCATTCACATCGGACACTTCTTCACCCCCATCAGTGAGCATGGATCGAAACTCAATTCTGCTCTGTCGGACTCTTTCCATACGAAGAAAGTAAGAGGTAGACCTCTCACCCTCCTCAAACCAACGAATATGAGAACGAATCCTCGCCCCCTCTATCGTATGGTGATCCAAAGTCTCCAATTCATCTTCGAGTTCATATAATTTTACCTTAGACCTACCAGGGTAACGGGACAGCTTTCGAAGCTCACGTGTAATGGACGACTCAAGCTGACATTTGCGAGAACGGGATGCCCGCGCTCGAAGAAGCGAATATCGCTGGGTAAGTGAACGGAACGCGCATTTCAATGTTTCATACCACGAAATTTTATTAGTTTCATATACTGTCCAACTTCGACTTCTGGCGATTAACAGCTTAATGGCTTTCACATATTCGGCATCCCTCAACAACTGATTATTGAAGTGCCAGAAATTAGGACCTCTGACAACGGGCCGCAGTGTAAGCTCGAAGCCTAATAAAGCATGATCTGTAGCAGGAAACCACAACGTACGTAAGCGTTTGACAGTCCCCTGTAAGGTAGATGATAGCAAAACCTTATCAATACGAGACGACAACATCTCACCATTAACAAAGCTCTTCCACGTGAAACCAGGGGTAGTCGGCGATAAGACAGAATGTGCATCAAGTAAATCAAACTTACTGAGGAACGTAACAAAAGCCGAACGACTAGCATCACGGGAGAAACGAACAGGAAATCGATCGCGTGCCACATCCAACACACAATTAAAATCCCCCACAACGAGTAATCCCGTGCAATCATCTAAGTTATAGGTTAAGGTTTGGAAAAAATCCCGTCTCTCATAAATATCGCGAGGAGCATATACTGATGATAGCAGGAAAGACGAAGTCTCGAAAGTTAATTTTACAGTCAAAACCCTACCCACCCCATCAGAAGAAACGAATGTAACATTATCCCTCAAAAACCGCTGTATCAAGATGGCAACCCCTTGTCGTTAACAATAAAACACATTCTTACACTAAAATGAAACAAAAAAAAAACAAAAAAAAAAATATATAAAAAAAAACAAAAAAAAACAACAACAATCATTTATGTTTGAGACACCGCCTTCGCCTTTGCACGAGATTTCCTAAGTATCGGGACGTCCGACACCCGTTTCCGTCTACTGCTCTTCTTTGAGGTGTTACTTGGATTCATCGCCACCACACTAGCATACTTCCAACGACGTTGAAGAGGCACCTCCACATCGCCGGCGGTACTTTCACCACTAACCGTAAGTGGTGGGAAGTGTCGATCAAAATTACGTCGTCCAGCAGGGGGAAGACTAATAGCCCGTTCCCTGGCCCCACCAGAAACCGTCGATCGCCTGCAAGATACATCCACCCAAGGGGTAGCTGTAGTCTCCCTTGAAAGGGAAACCTCCAAATCAGCGCGTTGACGAACAGATAGTCTTTCAGCGTCTTCAGGCACTGCACGAGAAGGAACAACCGTGGCCACGTCAACCTCGTCACGATAAGGAGTGGGCGTGGCCACGTCAGCGTCGTCACGAGAAGGAGTGGGCGCGGCCACATCATCGTCGTCACAAGAAGAAGGCCGAGGAACAACAAGCTTGGGACAACGTTGCCGAACATGTCCTTGCACATGACAATGTCGGCAAATAAACTGGGGACAATCGCGATATAAATGATCCGCCCCCAAACATAAATTACACACTTTTGACTGGCGATCATACTTCACCTTTAACATAACCGCCTTGCCCAAAGGATCGAAAACTTTCACAACGTACGGCAAAGAGTTACATTTTTCACTAAAAGACACACGAACATGGCGTATACCTAAATATATGCCCTGGTCTCTCTTCCACACTATAGGGCTCCTTACTTCACAAGCAAAATCCTTAAGTTTATTTAAAAGAACATCATCGGCTATATATTCTGGTACTTCCATAAAAGAAACAGTAATAGTGCGTTTAGTTACACCATTAGCCAAACAGTGTACACCATTTACAAGACCAGCATCGACAGCTAGGTCCACGTCAGCAGGGAGAACAAAAGTTACCTCATAACCTCCCGGGCGAGGAACAACAGCAGTAACCGAAGCAGCACCAAACGTATTCATAACAGCATGGATCACGTCCCCATGGTTTGAATTTGAAGTTTCCACAAACACCGTGCGATGCATTACTTCCATACTTGTTCGAGGAGCTGAACACATATTCAACAAATAGCAAAAGCACAAAAATTAGAAACAAAAATTAACTGTACGCTCACTAGGCTTAGCTACTAAACTCACACTAAGGCAATCAGGAGAGAGAAAAAAACACGTCTGCACTCGAGGACGAAAACCGGCGCTTTCAACGTGGTATGAACGATGACAGTTTAATTCTCTTTCTTATTTGGTGTTTTAAGTGCTACTGTAAAAGAAAATCGTTGTCGCAGCCCAAAATTTCCTAGCTGTGAAATATAAGAGATGCTTTAGGAATTCACTTTTACTGGAGGACGCTGGAAAGTGGAGCCTGATAACTCTGGTTTGCGTTACACATCCCAGGAACTACACGAGTGTCATTACGGGGGTATGGAAACTGTCGCTCACAGGCGTGTGTGTCATTGACATGGAACACTTAAATTGATCAATTTAGCCTCTGAGAACTTTTCTCAAACGTCTTTTAGTCACATGTTGGTGTTTATGTCTTCTTTATATTTCTTTCGGACCTACTTTCGCAAAATCTGGTATTTTACTCTCGTTACACAGGCTCACATCCCATCACTTACAGATGTGTGTGCAGAATTTAGATTTTAACACGAGCTTGCATCGGGATTAGAATTATTTAATATTCACCTTCTTTTATTCGTCATTTGGCTATACACATTAATTTACCTGTGTTTATTAACGTGTATTTTGGTTTCCATCGGGAGAAGTCGTGTGTACTCGCCTTCGTCTCCCCCTACGACAAAATAGTATTAAACGCTGGTTACCGTCTAGTGGGAGTGCCTCAGAAGTCGCTCTTTTGTCTCTCGCTAAAGAAGTGTATGGATATTAATGAAAGTACGTTGCAAAACTGGGAATAATTCTCTGACGTTATAGAAACAGAATGAATAAAGGAACAGCACCTGTCACACTCGGCTACTACCGTTCGCGAGTCGGAAGCGTGCCACGTATCGAGTTCCTACTTATCTGAAA
This sequence comes from Tachypleus tridentatus, assembly GCF_004210375.1. Taxonomy (NCBI): domain Eukaryota; kingdom Metazoa; phylum Arthropoda; class Merostomata; order Xiphosura; family Limulidae; genus Tachypleus; species Tachypleus tridentatus. Next base: position 90,210,415 of record NC_134834.1, read on the forward strand.
CGTTTCCTTCGCGTTTTTCTTTCACTGCTAAGTTTTCAATTTTGCTTTTACTGTTTTGTAACTTTTTTTTTCTTGTTGTTTCTACTCACCTATTTTGTTTTATACTCCAATAGCAAAGACTCTTGTCGTTATTGGAAAGTTAATTTTCAAATGTACGTACATATAAAATAGATATTTGATTTATAAATAAGGTGTGCAATCGTCGGTGTCTCCGAGTAAAGTCTCTCTCTGCTGGGTTATATTTCTAGACAAAGTAATTTTACAAAACGTAGCGAACGAACGTTATGTAAGGAAACTCGAAATATTTGTCGCATCGCCTTTTCTGTGTAGCAGACAGATCCCTCGACAATTGCTTTTTCTTAGGCAAAACGTGCACGAGCGAGACAATTTTGTGAAATAGGGAAACGTTTTAAATTCCATCTGTATAAGACTGCCTTAGATTGATGTGGGCTGGATCTACTCATTAACGAAGTTTATGTTTTGTAGATTTCGCACCCTTTGTGCATTCCGAAGATCGACCCGCGAAGATAGTTTATTTCTTTTCTCTTCAATATACGTCTGATTGGAGGGGTTTGGTTTAAAGTGAAATGGAACGCGGCTAACGCCACCTGCTTAGAGAGCTGCTACTTTTCTTGAACGATCGCAGGAAATGAATGTTTGAATTTCGTTTTCGAAGCGTGTTTTATCAACTTAATTGTTGATGGAAAAGTTGATTAGTTCCTATAACAAAAATGTTTTCCCAACAGTTTACCATTATAAACACCTAGTATTAAGGCACTTCAATTGAGCCAACCACTTTCTTTCTCTCTTTCTGGAAGGATTTTTTATCTCTTAAATCAGAAATTGTGAAAAAAGTGAGAGGTATCGATCACCTCTTTGCGAGACATACAAATTTCAACGTGAAAAAAAAAAAAGTCATCATCACCCGGTATTCCCAGGTGGTCACCCTCCCAAGTACTAACCGGGGCCGCCGTTGTTTAGCTTCGGTGATCGGACGAGAACCGGCTTTTTTTTTTTTCTCTCTCTCTTTATTTATCCCACCTCAACGAGGGGGTATACACAGAAATACAACAAATAAAACACAAGTTAATGAATTAGCATGTAACAATAACTCTATAGATTACCATGCTGAAAATTACCACAAAGTTAATAAAATTAAGGAAAAGAAATAAAAGAGGTAATTGGAACAGCAGGTAATCCAACAAACATTATAATGAACATTAACAAACAAGAAATCAATGGATCTTTCATTGGTAACAAAAATATAATGAAATAACAACTTATCTTAACAACGTACACAAGAAATAACCTTGGGCACCTTGGGTTACCAAGCTACCAACATAAGAATACACAGAACAAAAAACATTTAATGAGTTATGTAACAAAGATCTATGATAATGAAGATATATATGTCTCCGTACACGCACTTTAAACATGGAAATTAAATGAATGACGCGATTTCGTGCCAAAGAAACTGAACGAGCAGAACATATAACCTGACGTGCCAAACTTGTAATTAAACGGAATATGTTCCAGCATCTCCTGGGTAACGAAGGATGAGATCCCACTAAGAGGCATCTCCTCCATACCCAGTTTGATATGGGACATCCAAAATAAAATGCCAATAATTTATATACATATGACCACAAGGGCTGTACAAAAGGACATTGGAAAAACAGATGGTCTATGGTTTCCGGCGCCTGGGAACAGAAAGTGCACAACCCTGTGGGATGTCTGTCCATATGTATCAGCTTGACATTAGTGGTAATCGCCCGCAACCAGAGTAAATAATCCACATCACAAACAAAAAAACCCACAAAAGAAGAATAAGCGTTTTTACGAATGCGTTTCCAGTCTCCAGGAGGAACAATATCCCCCCAGTAGAATGGAGCAGGGAAATTAGTAGCGAGTGAAAACTGTAAATATCCCACCAGTTGCCGCACAGATAAACCTTGAAAATGAACTCGATTATCAGAGTGGTCCAGAAAATATAAATCCACAACACATGTGGACGACGGAAGAGGAGCCGGCTGGGTAGACAAAATCGGCAACCACTCCACAGGCAACGCCTCCTTGAGCATATGAAAATGTGAAAAAATTGTGCGGGCATTGGCCAACGGGTCAGCGTCCGTACACATTTCAATCACTGCCCCCACCGGAAGAAAAGCAGGGAGCACCTCGTACATTAAATGGCGGACCTGAACCAAACCTGCGTTAATAAATTCAGGAAAATGAAATGTTCGGTGGCGAACATCAACAATAGCCGGATTGAAAACAAAGGTTCATCAAAAATTTGTGGGGAAAGAGGAGCTGGGACAATCCCTTTATCCCCAAGAAGAACCTTCCAGGCATGAAACATTTCCTGAATATAGAAAGGTAACGATTTCACAAAACGTGGCAAAATACGGCATTGAAGAATCCGAAAGCCCAAAGAGAGATTACCATAACAAGAAAAAAATCCAGAAAGAAGTTGTCGCAAGGTGGAAGGACAAGAAGCATCCAAACAACGCTGCAACAACTTCAAACGGAATGCGAGTTTACGAGTGTTAACATCAACCAAGTTGATACCTCCACAATCATAACTCCGAATCAGAATACCGTATGCCACTTTATGTATACCTCCCCGCCAAATAAAATCCAGTATACATTTGCGAAATCGAGCCTCAAACTGTCTTGGCAACGGGAGTATATTCAACGGGTACCATAACACCGATGCCACCAAGGAGTTCACCACAAGAGATTTACCCTTTAGCGACAAAGAACGAAATCGCCACGACACCAAGACACGAGATACCCTGCGCAATACACCCTGCCACGTATCTTGCAGCATGACATCGAAATTAGAGTGGAAAACTATTCCCAAAATCCGAATAGGATCCTGGGAAATTCTCAACTCACCAAGGACGAAGTCTGCAGAAGAGGCCAAACACCCAACCCACAAACCCTGACTCTTGGTCCAGTTGATCTTCCCACCAGTAGCTTTGCCAAAAGTTTGGCAGACATCCAACACATGCGGCAAAGATTCGGCGTCTCGTAAGGTTAAGGTGGTATCATCAGCATGCTGATAAGTAAGTGAAGGCGTGGTGAGTAGCACATCACCACCAATACCAGTAATATGTACATTATGGACTAACATATTTCGTAACGGTTCGACACTGAGAACGTAAAGTAGAGCAGACATTGGGCATCCTTGACGAATACCCCGAGTAATAGCAAAATCATTAGTGAGAAATCCATTAAACTTTACACAACTAGAAATAGAAGTATAGCAAAGACGAACCCAATGAACAAAAGTAGAACCAAAACCCATACGCAGAAGAAGTTGAAATAGATAGTCATAGGCCACCCGATCAAAGGCTTGCATCTGATCGAGCTTCAAAAAAGATTCCACCCTGGCCGGTACGTGCTAAAGATTGCAATAGCAAAACGAGTGTTAACGGAGTATCAGCAACGTCCCGTCCAGGTATACACCCGGATTGGTCATCTGAAACTAAACTGGAGATCACAGACGAAAGGCGACGAGCCAGCATTTTGGCCAAAAGCTTATAGTCAGTACAAAGCAATGTCAAAGGCCGGCTGTTAGCCGCCAACCGTCGATCCCCTCCTTTCGGGATAGGAACAATTACCCCAGAACACATTGTATGGAGCAACTGTGGAGAGTGGAACAGTTGAGACAAGACAGATAAAAAGTCGTCAACAAAAGGAGGGAGAAAATATTTGAAAAATTCGGAGGTAAAACCATCCAAACCAGGATATTTGCCCAGCGGTAAACTGTCTAAAGCAGCGATAACTTCCGGAACCGTGAATGGAGCATCACAAATATTAGCTTGTTCACTGGAAAGAGTTCGATCAACAAATGAGAGAACTAAATCTATGTCTGCCTGCAGAACGATATCCTTAGAGTACAGTGCGGAATAATACTGATGTAAAACAGCAGCGATATCTTCCACACCGGACACCTCCACACCCCTATCAGTGAGCATGCATCGAAACTCAATTCTGCTTTGACGGACCTTTTCCATACGAAGAAAGTAAGACGTAGATCTCTCACCCTCCTCAAACCAACGAATATGAGATCGAATCCTCGCCCCTCTATGGTATCGTGATCCAAAGTCTCCAATGCATCTTCAAGTTCATACAATTTGACCTTAGACCTACCAGGGAAACGGGACAGTTTTCGAAGCTCACGATTGATGGACGACTCAAGCTGACATTTGCGAGAACGGGATGCCCGCGCACGAAGAATCGAATAACGCTCGGTAAGTAAACGGAACGCGCATTTCAATTGTTCATACCACTTAATTTTATCAGTCCCATAGACTGACCAACTACGACTTCTGGCGATCAACAGCTTAATGGCTTTCACATATTCGGCATCCCTCAATAACTGGTTATTGAAGTGCCAGAAATTAGGACCTCTGACAATTGGTCGCAGAGTAAGGTCGAAGCCCAATAAAGCGTGATCTGTAGCAGGAAACCACAACGTACGGAAACGTTGGACAGTCCCCTGCAAGGTAGAAGAAAGCAAAACCCTGTCAATACGAGACGACATCATCTCACCATTAACAAAACGCTTCCATGTGAAACCAGGTGTAGTCGGCGATATGAGTGAATGCGCATCAAGCAAATCAAACCTATTAAGAAACTGGACAAAAGCCGAACGGCTGGCGTCACGGTAGAAACGGACCGGAAATCGATCGCGTGCCACATCCACCACACAATTAAAATCTCCCACAACAAGCAATCCCGTGCAACCATCCAAACAATACTCCAAGTTTTGGAAAAATTCCCGTCGCTCGGAGATATCGCGAGGAGCGTACACAGATGATAACAGATAAGACAAAGACTCGAAACTGAATTTGACTGTCAGAACCCTACCCACCCCATCAGAAGAAACGAATGTAACATTATCACACAAAAACTGCTGTACCAAGATGGCAACCCCTTGTCGGCCAGAAGGAGAATTATTAAAAAAAGCTATACCTGGCCAAAATTTCAGAACGACATCATGAAAATCATCAGTAAAAAACGTTTCCTGTAAACAAACAACATCAAAATTAGTAACAAAGTAATCCAGATAATAAGCCAGCTTACTAACATTACGCAACCCATTACAATTCAAAACTCCCACCCTTAGTAAATGTACCATGCTAAAGAGAAAGTAAAGGTACAAGAATTGAAAGGAAACTGTCACAAACACAAAAATAACAAGAATAAATGTAAAGATCTAAGCAAATATGCACAAAGTTCAAATAACAATAAATGACAGTCTTACACGAACTGAAACAAACAAACTGTCACAAAAAAACACATTTAAGGCTGCGACACCGCCTTCGCCTTCGCCCGAGATATCCGTAGTATTGGCACGTCCGACACCCGTTTTCGTCCACTGCCCTTCTTAGAAGTGTCACCAGGAGACATTGCCACCACACTAGCATACCTCCAACGACGAGGAAGAGGCACCTCCACATCGCCGGCGGTACTCACACCACTAACCGGAAGTGGCGGGAAGTGACGATCAAAATTGCGACTTGCAGCAGGGGGGTGACTACTTGCCCGTTCCCTGGCCCCACCAGAAACCGTCGATCGTCGGGCAGAAACATCGTCCACCACCCGATGGGTAGCTGCAGCCTTCTTTGAAAGGGGAACCTCCGAATCAACGCGTGGACAAACAGAAATGGTGTCAACATCATGAGGCACTGCACGAGAGGGAGCAGCCGTGTCTACTTCAGCGGCGTCACGAGAAGTAGTAGGCGTGGCCACTTCAGCGTCGTCACTAGAGGAAGTTCGAGGAACAACAAGCTTGGGACAACGTTGACGGACGTGTCCCTGCATATGACAATGTCGGCATATAAACTGGGGGCAATCGCGATATAGATGATCCGCCCCCAAACATAAATTACATACTTTTGACTGGCGATCATGCTTCACTTTTACCATTACCGCCTTGCCCAAAGGATCAAAAACTTTTACTACGTACGGCAAAGAGATACACTTCTCACTAAAACACACACGAACATGGCGTATACCTAAGTATATGCCCTGGTCCCTCTTCCACACAATAGGGCTTTTCACTTCACAATCATAATCTTTAAGTTTATTTAGTATAATATCATCGTCGATATATTCGGGTACGTCCATAAATGACACAGTAATAGTACGTTTAGTGACACCATTAGCCGAACAGTGCACACCATTTACAGTTAGACCAGCATCTATAGCCAGGTCCACATCGTCGGGAAGAACAAAAGTTACCTCATATCCACCCGGGCGAGGAACTACAGCAGTGACCGAAGCAGCACCAAACGTAGAAATAACAGAATGGATAACGTCCCCATGGCTTGAAGTTGTCGTTTCCACAAAAACTGTACGACGCATAACTTCCATGACCTTCTTGGTTGATGAAGACATCGTCAAACAACTTGGAAAAATAAAAAATCTAGAAAAAAAAAAGAACTACACGCTCACTAGGCTTAGCTGTTAAATTTACACTAAGGCAATGAGGAGCTCGAAAAACACGTCTGTACTCGTTGACGAGAACCGGCGCTTTCAACGTGGTATGAACGATGACAGTTTAATTCTTTTCTTATTTGGTGTTTTAAGTGTTACTCTAAAAGAAAATCGTTGTCGCAGCCCAAAATTTCCTAGCTGTGAAATATAAGAGATGCTTTAGGAATTCACTTTTACTGGAGGTCGCTGGAAAGTGGAGCCTGATAACTCTGGTTTGCGTTACACATCCCCGGAACAACACGAGTGTCATTACGGGGGTATGGAAACTGTCGCTCACAGGCGTGTGTGTCATTGACATGGAACACTTAAATTGATCAATTTAGCCTCTGAGAACTTTTCTCAAACGTCTTTTAGTCACATGTTGGTGTTTATGTCTTCTTTATATTTCTTTCGGACCTACTTTCGCAAAATCTGGTATTTTACTCTCGTTACACAGGCTCACATCCCATCACTTACAGATGTGTGTGCAGAATTTAGATTTTAACACGAGCTTGCATCGGGATTAGAATTATTTAATATTCACCTTCTTTTATTCGTCATTTGGCTATACACATTAATTTACCTGTGTTTATTAACGTGTATTTTGGTTTCCATCGGGAGAAGTCGTGTGTACTCGCCTTCGTCTCCCCCTACGACAAAATAGTATTAAACGCTGGTTACCGTCTAGTGGGAGTGCCTCAGAAGTCGCTCTTTTGTCTCTCGCTAAAGAAGTGTATGGATATTAATGAAAGTACGTTGCAAAACTGGGAATAATTCTCTGACGTTATAGAAACAGAATGAATAAAGGAACAGCACCTGTCACACTCGGCTACTACCGTTCGCGAGTCGGAAGCGTGCCACGTATCGAGTTCCTACTTATCTGAAACGTTTCCTTCGCGTTTTTCTTTCACTGCTAAGTTTTCAATTTTGCTTTTACTGTTTTGTAACTTTTTTTTTCTTGTTGTTTCTACTCACCTATTTTGTTTTATACCCAATAGCAAAGACTCTTGTCGTTATTGGAAAGTTAATTTTCAAATGTACGTACATATAAAATAGATATTTGATTTATAAATAAGGTGTGCAATCGTCGGTGTCTCCGAGTAAAGTCTCTCTCTGCTGGGTTATATTTCTAGACAAAGTAATTTTACAAAACGTAGCGAACGAACGTTATGTAAGGAAACTCGAAATATTTGTCGCATCGCCTTTTCTGTGTAGCAGACAGATCCCTCGACAATTGCTTTTCTTAGGCAAAACGTGCACGAGCGAGACAATTTTGTGAAATAGGGAAACGTTTTAAATTCCATCTGTATAAGACTGCCTTAGATTGATGTGGGCTGGATCTACTCATTAACGAAGTTTATGTTTTGTAGATTTCGCACCCTTTGTACCCTTTGTGCATTCCGAAGATCGACCCGCGAAGATAGTTTATTTCTTTTCTCTTCAATATACGTCTGATTGGAGGGGTTTGGTTTAAAGTGAAATGGAACGCGGCTCACGCCACCTGCTTAGAGAGCTGCTACTTTTCTTCAACGATATTTCTAGACAAAGTAATTTTACAAAACGTAGCGAACGAACGTTATGTAAGGAAACTCGAAATATTTGTCGCATCGCCTTTTCTGTGTAGCAGACAGAGCCCTCGACAATTGCTTTTCTTAGGCAAAACGTGCACGAGCGAGACAATTTTGTGAAATAGGGAAACGTTTTAAATTCCATCTGTATAAGACTGCCTTAGATTGATGTGGGCTGGATCTACTCATTAACGAAGTTTCTGTTTTGTAGATTTCGCACCCTTTGTGCATTCCGAAGATCGACCCGCTAAGATAGTTTATTTCTTTTCTCTCCAATGTACGTCTGATTGGAGGGGTTTGGTTTAAATTGAAATGGAACGCGGCTAACGCCACCTGCTTAGAGAGCTGCTACTTTTCTTGAACGATCGCAGGAAATGAATGTTTGAATTTCGTTTTCGAAGCGTGTTTTATCAACTGACTTGTTGATGGAAAAGTTGATTAGTTCCTATAACAAAAATGTTTTCCCAACAGTTTACCATAATAAATACCCAGTATTAAGGCACTTCAATTGAGTCAACCACTTTCTTTCTCTCTTTCGGGAAGGATTTTTTATCTCTTAAATCAGAAATTGTGAAAAAAGTGAGACGTATCGATCAGCTCTTTGCGAGACCTACAAATTTCAACGTGAAAAAAAAAAAAAAGTCATCATCACCCGGTATTCCCAGGTGGTCACCCTCCCAAGTACTAACCGGGCCCGCCGTTGCTTAGCTTCGGTGATCGGACGAGAACCGGCTTTTTTTTTTTTTTTTTCTCTTTATTTATCCCACCTCAACGAGGGGGTATACACAGAAATACAACAAATAAAACACAAGTTAATGAATTAGCATGTAACAATAACTCTATAGATTACCATGCTGAAAATTACCACAAAGTTAATAAAATTAAGGAAAAAGAAATAAAAGAGGTAATTGGAACAGCAGGTAATCCAACAAACATTATAATGAACATTAACAAACAAGAAATCAATGGATCTTTCATTGGTAACAAAAATATAATGAAATAACAACTTATCTTAACAACGTACACAAGAAATAACCTTGGGCACCTTGGGTTACCAAGCTACCAACATAAGAATACACAGAATAAAAAACATTTAATGAGTTATGTAACAAAGATCTATGATAATGAAGATATATATGTCTACGTACACGCACTTTAAACATGGAAATTACGTGAATTTCGCGATGACTGGCCAAATAAACTGAACGAGCAGAACATATAACCTGACGTGCCAAACTAGTAATCAAACGGAATATGTTCCAGCATCTCCCGGGTAACGAAGGGTGAGGTCCCACTAAGAGGCATCTCCTCCATACCCAGTTAGATATGGGACATCCAAAATAAAACGCCAATAATTTATATACATATGACCACAAAGGCTGCACAAAAGGACATAGGAAAAACAGATGGTCTATGGTTTCCCGCGCCTGTGAACAGAAAGTGCACAACCCTGTGGGATGTCTGTCCATATGTACTAGCTTGACATTAGTGGTTATCGCCCGCAACCAAAGTAAATAATCCACATCACAAACATGAAAACCCACAAAAGAAGAATAAGCGTTTTTCGAATGAGTTTCCAATCTCCAGGAGGAACAATATCCCCCCAGTAGAATGGAGCAGGTAAATTAGTAGCTAGTGAACACTGTATATGACCCACCAGTTGCTTCACAGATAAACCTTGAAAATGAACCCGGTTATCAGAGTGGTCCAGAAAATATAAATCTACAACAAGTGTGGTCGATGGGAGAGGAGCCGGCTGGTTGGACAAAACCGTCAACCAGTCCACAGGCAACGCCTCCTTCAGCATATTAAAATGTGAAACAATTGTGCGGACATTGACCAACGGATCAGCGTCCGTACACATTTCAATCACCGCCCTCACCGGAAGAAAACCTGGGAGCACCTCGTACAACAAATGTCGGACCTGAACCAAACCTGCGTTGATAAATTCAGGAAAATTAAATGTTCGGTTCCGAACATCCACAATAGCCGGATTGAAAAACAAAGGTTCATCAAAAACTTGTGGGGAAAGAGGAGCTGCGACAATCCCTCTTTCCCCAAGAAGAACCTTCCAGGCATGAAACATTTCCTGAATATACAAAGGTAACGATTTCACAAAACGTGGCAAAATTCGGCATTGAAGAATCCGAAAGCCCAAAGCGAGATTGCCATAACAAGAAAAAAATCCAGAAAGAAGTTGTCGCAGGGTGGAAGGACAAGAAGCATCCAAACAACGCTGCAACAATCTCAAACGGAATGCAAGTTTACGGGCATTAATATCAACCAAGTTGATACCTCCACAATCATAACTCCGGATCAGAATACCGTATGCCACTTTATGTATACCTCCCCGCCAAATAAAATCAAGTATACATTTGCGAAATCGAGCCTCAAACTGTGTTGGCAACGGCAGAATTTGCAACGTGTACCACAACACAGATGCTACCAAGGAATTCACCACAAGAGATTTACCCTTTAGTGACAATGAACGAAAACGCCACGACACCAAGATACGAGATACCCTGCGCAAAACATCCTGCCACGTATCCTGCAGCATTACATCGAAATGGGAGTGGAAAACTATACCTAAAATCCTAATAGGATCCTGGGAAATTCTCAACTCATCCAGGACAAAGTCTGCAGAAGAGGCCAAACACCCAACCCACAAACCCTGACTCTTGGCCCAGTTGATCCTTCCCCCAGTAGCTCTGCCAAAAGTTTGGCATACATCCAACACATGAGGCAAAGATTTGGCGTCCCGTAAGGTCAAAGTGGTATCATCAGCATGCTGATAAATAAGGGACGGCGTGTTGAGGAACACATCACCCCAATACCAGTAATATGAACATTATGAACTAACATATTTCGTAACGGTTCGACACTGAGAACGTAAAGTAAAGCAGACATTGGGCATCCTTGACGAATACCCCGAGTTACAGCAAAATCATTTGTGAGAAATCCATTAAACTTAACACAACTAGAAATAGAAGTATAGCAAAGACGAACCCAATGAACAAAAGTAGAACCAAAACCCATACGCACAAGAAGTTGAAATAGATACTCATAGGCCACCCGATCAAAGGCTTGCATCTGATCGAGCTTCAAAAAGATTCCACCCTGGCCGGTACGTGCTAAAGATTGCAATAGCAAAACGAGTGTTAACGGAGTATCAGCAACGTCCCGTCCAGGTATACACCCGGATTGGTCATCTGAAACTAAACTGGAGATCACAGACGAAAGGCGACGAGCCAGCACTTTGGCCAGAAGCTTATAGTCAGAACATAGCAATGTCAAAGGCCGGCTGTTAGCCGCCAACCGTCGATCCCCGCCTTTCGGGATAGGAACAATTACCCCCGAACACATTGAACTGAGCAACTGTGGAGAGAGGAAAAGGTCAGACAGGACAGACACAAAGTCGTCAACAAAATGAGGGAGGAAACATTTGTAAAATTCGGACGTAAAACCATCCAAACCAGGAGATTTGCCAATTGGTAAACTGTCTAGAGCAGCGAGAATTTCCGAAATCGTGAATGGAGCATCACAAATATCAGCTTGTTCATGGGTGAGAGTTTTATCAACAAAGGTGAGAACGAAATCGATGTCGTCCTGCAGAACAATATCTTCAGTATATAGTGCTGAATAATATTGATGCAGAACAGCAGCGACATCATCCGCATCGGACACTTCTTCACCCCCATCAGTGAGCATGGATCGAAACTCAATTCTGCTCTGTCGGACTCTTTCCATACGAAGAAAGTAAGAGGTAGACCTCTCACCCTCCTCAAACCAACGAATATGAGAACGAATCCTCGCCCCCTCTATCGTATGGTGATCCAAAGTCTCCAATTCATCTTCGAGTTCATATAATTTTACCTTAGACCTACCAGGGTAACGGGACAGCTTTCGAAGCTCACGTGTAATGGACGACTCAAGCTGACATTTGCGAGAACGGGATGCCCGCGCTCGAAGAAGCGAATATCGCTGGGTAAGTGAACGGAACGCGGATTTCAATGTTTCATACCACGAAATTTTATTAGTCCCATATACTGTCCAACTTCGACTTCTGGCGATTAACAGCTTAATGGCTTTCACATATTCGGCATCCATCAACAACTGGTTATTGAAGTGCCAGAAATTAGGACCTCTGACAACGGGCCGCAGTGTAAGCTCGAAGCCCAATAAAGCATGATCTGTAGCAGGAAACCACAACGTACGTAAGCGTTTGACAGTCCCCTGTAAGGTAGATGATAGCAAAACCTTATCAATACGAGACGACAACATCTCACCATTAACAAAGCTCTTCCACGTGAAACCAGGGGTAGTCGGCGATAAGAGAGAATGCGCATCAAGTAAATCAAACTTACTGAGGAACTGAACAAAAGCCGAACGACTAGCATCACGGGAGAAACGAACAGGAAATCGATCGCGTGACACATCCACCACACAATTAAAATCCCCCCACAACGAGTAATCCCGTGCAATCATCTAAGTTATAGGTTAAGGTGTGGAAAAAATCCCGTCTCTCATAAATATCGCGAGGGGCATATACTGATGATAGCAGGAAAGACGAAGTCTCGAAAGTTAATTTTACAGTCAAAACCCTACCCACCCCATCAGAAGAAACGAATGTAACATTATCCCTCAAAAACCGCTGTAACAAGATGGCAACCCCTTGTCGTCCAGTAAGAGAATTATTAAAAAAAGCTAAACCTGGCCAATATTTCAGTACAACATCTTGAAAATCATCAGTAAAAAACGTTTCCTGTAAACAAACAACATCAAAATTAGTAACAAAGTAATCCAGATAATAAGCCAGCTTACTAACATTACGCAACCCATTACAATTCAAAACCCCCCACCCTGAGTGAATGTAACATGCAAAAGACGACAAACAGGAACGAGAATTAAAATTAAACTGTATCTTACACAAAAGTTACAAGAACAATCGTAAAGAATTGAGCAAATATGTACAAAGTACAGTTAACAATAAAACACATTCTTACACTAAAATGAAACAAACAAACAAACAAACAAACAAAAAAAAAAAAAAAAAAAAACACAACAACAATCATTTATGTTTGAGACACCGCCTTCGCCTTTGCACGAGGTTTCCTAAGTATCGGGACGTCCGACACCCGTTTCCGTCTACTGATCTTTGAGGTGTTACCTGGATTCATCGCCACCACACTAGCATACTTCCAACGACGTTGAAGAGGCACCTCCACATCGCCGGCGGTACGTTCACCACTAACCGTAAGTGGTGGGAAGTGTCGATCAAAATTACGTCGTCCAGCAGGGGGAAGACTACTAGCCCGTTCCCTGGCCCCACCAGAAACCGTCGGTCGCCTGGAAGATACATCCACCCAAGGGGTAGCTGTAGTCTCCCTTGAAATGGAAACCTCCGAATCAGCGCGTTGATGAACAGATAGTCTTTCAGCGTCTTCAGGCACTGCACGAGAAGGAACAACCGTGGCCACGTCAACCTCGTCACGATAAGGAGTGGGCGTGGCCACGTCAGCGTCGTCACGATAAGGTAGGGCGTGGCCACGTCACGTCGTCAAGGAAGTGGGCGTGGCCACGTCATCGTCGTCACAAGAAGAAGGCCGAGGAACAACAAGCTTGGGACAACGTTGCCGAACATGTCCTTGCACATGACAATGTCGGCAAATAAATTGGGGACAATCGCGATATAAATGATCCGCCCCCAAACATAAATTACACACTTTTGACTGGCGATCATGCTTCACCTTTAACATAACCGCCTTCCCCAAAGGATCAAAAAACTTTCACAACGTACGGCAAAGAGATACACTTTTCACTAAAAGACACACGAACATGGCGTATACCTAAATATATGCCTTGGTCTCTCTTCCACACTATAGGGCTCCTTACTTCACAAGAAAAATCCTTAAGTTTATTTAAAAGAACATCATCGGCTATATATTCTGGTACTTCCATAAAAGAAACAGTAATAGTGCGTTTAGTTACACCATTAGCCAAACAGTGTACGCCATTTACAACAAGACCAGCATCGACAGCTAGGTCTACGTCAGCAGGGAGAACAAAAGTTACCTCATAACCTCCCGGGCGAGGAACAACAGCAGTAACCGAAGCAGCACCAAACGTATTCATAACAGCATGGATCACGTCCCCATGGTTTGAATTGGAAGTTTCCACAAACACCGTGCGATGCATTACTTCCATACTTGTTTGAGAAGCTGAACACATATTCAACAAATAACAAAAGCACAAAAACTAGAAACAAAAATTAACTGTACGCTCACTAGGCTTAGCTACTAAACTCACACTAAGGCTTAGCTACGAAACTCACACTAAGGCTATCAGGAGCGAGAAAAAAACACGTCTGCACTCGAGGACGAGAACCGGCGCTTTCAACGTGGTATGAACGATGACAGTTTAATTCTTTTCTTATTTGGTGTTTTAAGTGTTACTCTAAAAGAAAATCGTTGTCGCAGCCCAAAATTTCCTAGCTGTGAAATATAAGAGATGCTTTAGGAATTCACTTTTACTGGAGGTCGCTGGAAAGTGGAGCCTGATAACTCTGGTTTGCGTTACACATCCCCGGAACAACACGAGTGTCATTACGGGGGGTATGGAAACTGTCGCTCACAGGCGTGTGTGTCATTGACATGGAACACTTAAATTGATCAATTTAGCCTCTGAGAACTTTTCTCAAACGTCTTTTAGTCACATGTTGGTGTTTATGTCTTCTTTATATTTCTTTCGGACCTACTTTCGCAAAATCTGGTATTTTACTCTCGTTACACAGGCTCACATCCCATCACTTACAGATGTGTGTGCAGAATTTAGATTTTAACACGAGCTTGCATCGGGATTAGAATTATTTAATATTCACCTTCTTTTATTCGTCATTTGGCTATACACATTAATTTACCTGTGTTTATTAACGTGTATTTTGGTTTCCATCGGGAGAAGTCGTGTGTACTCGCCTTCGTCTCCCCCTACGACAAAATAGTATTAAACGCTGGTTACCGTCTAGTGGGAGTGCCTCAGAAGTCGCTCTTTTGTCTCTCGCTAAAGAAGTGTATGGATATTAATGAAAGTACGTTGCAAAAACTGGGAATAATTCTCTGACGTTATAGAAACAGAATGAATAAAGGAACAGCACCTGTCACACTCGGCTACTACCGTTCGCGAGTCGGAAGCGTGCCACGTATCGAGTTCCTACTTATCTGAAACGTTTCCTTCGCGTTTTTCTTTCACTGCTAAGTTTTCAATTTTGCTTTTACTGTTTTGTAACTTTTTTTATTCTTGTTGTTTCTACTCACCTATTTTGTTTTATACTCCAATAGCAAAGACTCTTGTCGTTATTGGAAAGTTAATTTTCAAATGTACGTACATATAAAATAGATATTTGATTTATAAATAAGGTGTGCAATCGTCGGTGTCTCCGAGTAAAGTCTCTCTCTGCTGGGTTATATTTCTAGACAAAGTAATTTTACAAAACGTAGCGAACGAACGTTATGTAAGGAAACTCGAAATATTTGTCGCATCGCCTTTTCTGTGTAGCAGACAGATCCCTCGACAATTGCTTTTCTTAGGCAAAACGTGCACGAGCGAGACAATTTTGTGAAATAGGGAAACGTTTTAAATTCCATCTGTATAAGACTGCCTTAGATTGATGTGGGCTGGATCTACTCATTAACGAAGTTTCTGTTTTGTAGATTTCGCACCCTTTGTGCATTCCGAAGATCGACCCGCGAAGATAGTTTATTTCTTTTCTTAGAGAGCTGCTACTTTTCTTCAACGATATTTCTAGACAAAGTAATTTTACAAAACGTAGCGAACGAACGTTATGTAAGGAAACTCGAAATATTTGTCGCATCGCCTTTTCTGTGCAGACAGAGCCCTCGACAATTGCTTTTCTTAGGCTGCACGAGCGAGACAATATACGTCTGATTGGAGGGGTTTGGTTTAAAGTGAAATGGAACGCGGCTCACGCCACCTGCTTAGAGAGCTGCTACTTTTCTTGAACGATCGCAGGAAATGAATGTTTGAATTTCGTTTTCGAAGCGTGTTTTATCAACTGACTTGTTGATGGAAAAGTTGATTAGTTCCTATAACAAAAATGTTTTCCCAACAGTTTACCATAATAAACACCTAGTATTAAGGCACTTCAATTGAGCCAACCACTTTCTTTCTCTCTTTCGGGAAGGATTTTTTATCTCTTAAATCAGAAATTGTGAAAAACGTGAGAGGTATCGATCAGCTCTTTGCGAGACCTACAAATTTCAACGTGAAAAAAAAAAAAAAGTCATCATCACCCGGTATTCCCAGGTGGTCACCCTCCCAAGTACTAACCGGGCCCGCCGTTGCTTAGCTTCGGTGATCGGACGAGAACCGGCGCTTTCAACGTGGTATGAACGATGACAGTTTAATTCTTTTCTTATTTGGTGTTTTAAGTGTTACTCTAAAGAAAATCGTTGTCGCAGCCCAAAATTTCCTAGCTGTGAAATATAAGAGATGCTTTAGGAATTCACTTTTACTGGAGGTCGCTGGAAAGTGGAGCCTGATAACTCTGGTTTGCGTTACACATCCCCGGAACTACACGAGTGTCATTACGGGGTATGGAAACTGTCGCTCACAGGCGTGTGTGTCATTGACATGGAACACTTAAATTGATCAATTTAGCCTCTGAGAACTTTTCTCAAACGTCTTTTAGTCACATGTTGGTGTTTATGTCTTCTTTATATTTCTTTCGGACCTACTTTCGCAAAATCTGGTATTTTACTCTCGTTACACAGGCTCACATCCCATCACTTACAGATGTGTGTGCAGAATTTAGATTTTAACACGAGCTTGCATCGGGATTAGAATTATTTAATATTCACCTTCTTTTATTCGTCATTTGGCTATACACATTAATTTACCTGTGTTTATTAACGTGTATTTTGGTTTCCATCGGGAGAAGTCGTGTGTACTCGCCTCCGTCTCCCCTACGACAAAATAGTATTAAACGCTGGTTACCGTCTAGTGGGAGTGCCTCAGAAGTCGCTCTTTTGTCTCTCGCTAAAGAAGTGTATGGATATTAATGAAAGTACGTTGCAAAAACTGGGAATAATTCTCTGACGTTATAGAAACAGAATGAATAAAGGAACAGCACCTGTCACACTCGGTTACTACCGTTCGCGAGTCGGAAGCGTGCCACGTATCGAGTTCCTACTTATCTGAAACGTTTCCTTCGCGTTTTGCTTTCACTGCTAAGTTTTCAATTTTGCTTTTACTGTTTTGTAACTTTTTTTTTCTTGTTGTTTCTACTCACCTATTTTGTTTTATACCCAATAGCAAAGACTCTTGTCGTTATTGGAAAGTTAATTTTCAAATGTACATACATATAAAATAGATATTTGATTTATAAATAAGGTGTGCAATCGTCGGTGTCTCCGAGTAAAGTCTCTCTCTGCTGGTTATATTTCTAGACAAAGTAATTTTACAAAACGTAGCGAACGAACGTTATGTAAGGAAACTCGAAATATTTGTCGCATCGCCTTTTCTGTGTAGCAGACAGATCCCTCGACAATTGCTTTTTCTTAGGCAAAACGTGCACGAGCGAGACAATTTTGTGAAATAGGGAAACGTTTTAAATTCCATCTGTATAAGACTGCCTTAGATTGATGTGGGCTGGATCTACTCATTAACGAAGTTTATGTTTTGTAGATTTCGCACCCTTTGTGCATTCCGAAGATCGACCCGCGAAGATAGTTTATTTCTTTTCTCTTCAATATACGTCTGATTGGAGGGGTTTGGTTTAAAGTGAAATGGAACGCGGCTCACGCCACCTGCTTAGAGAGCTGCTACTTTTCTTCAACGATATTTCTAGACAAAGTAATTTTACAAAACGTAGCGAACGAACGTTATGTAAGGAAACTCGAAATATTTGTCGCATCGCCTTTTCTGTGTAGCAGACAGAGCCCTCGACAATTGCTTTTTCTTAGGCAAAACGTGCACGAGCGAGACAATTTTGTGAAATAGGGAAACGTTTTAAATTCCATCTGTATAAGACTGCCTTAGATTGATGTGGGCTGGATCTACTCATTAACGAAGTTTCTGTTTTGTAGATTTCGCACCCTTTGTGCATTCCGAAGATCGACCCGCGAAGATAGTTTATTTCTTTTCTCTTCAATATACGTCTGATTGGAGGGGTTTGGTTTAAAGTGAAATGGAACGCGGCTAACGCCACCTGCTTAGAGAGCTGCTACTTTTCTTGAACGATCGCAGGAAATGAATGTTTGAATTTCGTTTTCGTTTTCGACTTGTGTTTTATCAACTGACTTGTTGATGGAAAAGTTGATTAGTTCCTATAACAAAAATGTTTTCCCAACAGTTTACCATTATAAACACCCAGTATTAAGGCACTTCAATTGAGCCAACCACTTTCTTTCTCTCTTTCGGGAAGGATTTTTTATCTCTTAAATCAGAAATTGTGAAAAACGTGAGAGGTATCGATCAGCTCTTTGCGAGACCTACAAATTTCAACGTGAAAAAAAAAAAAAAAGTCATCATCACCCGGTATTCCCAGGTGGTCACCCTCCCAAGTACTAACCGGGCCCGCCGTTGCTTAGCTTCGGTGATCGGACGAGAACCGGCTTTTTTTTTTTTTTTTTTTTTCTTTATTTATCCCACCTCAACGAGGGGGTATACACAGAAATACAACAAATAAAACACAAGTTAATGAATTAGCATGTAACAATAACTCTATAGATTACCATGCTGAAAATTACCACAAAGTTAATAAAATTAATAAAAAAGAAATAAAAGAGGTAATTGGAACAGCAGGTAATCCAACAAACATTATAATGAACATTAACAAACAAGAAATCAATGGATCTTTCATTGGTAAAAAAAAATATAATGAAATAACAACTTATCTTAACAACGTACACAAGAAATAACCTTGGGCACCTTGGGTTACCAAGCTACCAACATAAGAATACACAGAATAAAAAACATTTAATGAGTTATGTAACAAAGATCTATGATAATGAAGATATATATGTCTACGTACACGCACTTTAAACATGGAAATTAAATGAATTTCGCGATGACTGCCAAATAAACTGAACGAGCAGAACATATAACCTGACGTGCCAAACTAGTAATCAAACGGAATATGTTCCAGCATCTCCCGGGTAACGAAGGGTGAGGTCCCACTAAGAGGCATCTCCTCCATACCCAGTTAGATATGGGACATCCAAAATAAAACGCCAATAATTTATATACATATGACCACAAAGGCTGCACAAAAGGACATAGGAAAAACAGATGGTCTATGGTTTCCCGCGCCTGTGAACAGAAAGTGCACAACCCTGTGGGATGTCTGTCCATATGTACTAGCTTGACATTAGTGGTTATCGCCCGCAACCAAAGTAAATAATCCACATCACAAACATGAAAACCCACAAAAGAAGAATAAGCGTTTTTCGAATGAGTTTCCAATCTCCAGGAGGAACAATATCCCCAGTAGAATGGAGCAGGTAAATTAGTAGCTAGTGAACACTGTATATGACCCACCAGTTGCTTCACAGATAAACCTTGAAAATGAACCCGGTTATCAGAGTGGTCCAGAAAATATAAATCTACAACAAGTGTGGTCGATGGGAGAGGAGCCGGCTGGTTGGACAAAACCGTCAACCAGTCCACAGGCAACGCCTCCTTCAGCATATTAAAATGTGAAACAATTGTGCGGACATTGACCAACGGATCAGCGTCCGTACACATTTCAATCACCGCCCTCACCGGAAGAAAACCTGGGAGCACCTCGTACAACAAATGTCGGACCTGAACCAAACCTGCGTTGATAAATTCAGGAAAATTAAATGTTCGGTTCCGAACATCCACAATAGCCGGATTGAAAACAAAGGTTCATCAAAACTTGTGGGGAAAGAGGAGCTGCGACAATCCCTCTTTCCCCAAGAAGAACCTTCCAGGCATGAAACATTTCCTGAATATACAAAGGTAACGATTTCACAAAACGTGGCAAAATTCGGCATTGAAGAATCCGAAAGCCCAAAGCGAGATTGCCATAACAAGAAAAAAATCCAGAAAGAAGTTGTCGCAGGGTGGAAGGACAAGAAGCATCCAAACAACGCTGCAACAATCTCAAACGGAATGCAAGTTTACGGGCATTAATATCAACCAAGTTGATACCTCCACAATCATAACTCCGGATCAGAATACCGTATGCCACTTTATGTATACCTCCCCGCCAAATAAAATCAAGAATACATTTGCGAAATCGAGCCTCAAACTGTGTTGGCAACGGCAGAATTTGCAACGTGTACCACAACACAGATGCTACCAAGGAATTCACCACAAGAGATTTACCCTTTAGTGACAATGAACGAAAACGCCACGACACCAAGATACGAGATACCCTGCGCAAAACATCCTGCCACGTATCCTGCAGCATTACATCGAAATGGGAGTGGAAAACTATACCTAAAATCCTAATAGGATCCTGGGAAATTCTCAACTCATCCAGGACAAAGTCTGCAGAAGAGGCCAAACACCCAACCCACAAACCCTGACTTTTGGCCAAGTTGATCCTTCCCCCCAGTAGCTCTGCCAAAAGTTTGGCATACATCCAACACATGAGGCAAAGATTTGGCGTCTCGTAAGGTCAAAGTGGTATCATCAGCATGCTGATAAATAAGGGACGGCGTGTTGAGGAACACATCACCCCCAATACCAGTAATATGAACATTATGAACTAACATATTTCGTAACGGTTCGACACTGAGAACGTAAAGTAAAGCAGACATTGGGCATCCTTGACGAATACCCCGAGTTACAGCAAAATCATTAGTGAGAAATCCATTAAACTTAACACAACTAGAAATAGAAGTATAGCAAAGACGAACCCAATGAACAAAAGTAGAACCAAAACCCATACGCACAAGAAGTTGAAATAGATACTCATAGGCCACCCGATCAAAGGCTTGCATCTGATCGAGCTTCAAAAAAGATTCCACCCTGGCCGGTACGTGCTAAAGATTGCAATAGCAAAACGAGTGTTAACGGAGTATCAGCAACGTCCCGTCCAGGTATACACCCGGATTGGTCATCTGAAACTAAACTGGAGATCACAGACGAAAGGCGACGAGCCAGCACTTTGGCCAGAAGCTTATAGTCAGAACATAGCAATGTCAAAGGCCGGCTGTTAGCCGCCAACCGTCGATCCCCGCCTTTCGGGATAGGAACAATTACCCCCGAACACATTGAACTGAGCAACTGTGGAGAGAAGAAAAGGTTAGACAGGACAGACACAAAGTCGTCAACAAAATGAGGGAGGAAACATTTGTAAAATTCGGACGTAAAACCATCCAAACCAGGAGATTTGCCAATCGGTAAACTGTCTAGAGCAGCGAGAATTTCCGAAATCGTGAATGGAGCATCACAAATATCAGCTTGTTCATGGGTGAGAGTTTTATCAACAAAGGTGAGAACGAAATCGATGTCGTCCTGCAGAACAATATCTTTAGTATATAGTGCTGAATAATATTGATGCAGAACAGCAGCGACATCATCCGCATCGGACACTTCTTCACCCCCATCAGTGAGCATGGATCGAAACTCAATTCTGCTCTGTCGGACTCTTTCCATACGAAGAAAGTAAGAGGTAGACCTCTCACCCTCCTCAAACCAACGAATATGAGAACGAATCCTCGCCCCCCTCTATCGTATGGTGATCCAAAGTCTCCAATTCATCTTCGAGTTCATATAATTTTACCTTAGACCTACCAGGGTAACGGGACAGCTTTCGAAGCTCACGTGTAATGGACGACTCAAGCTGACATTTGCGAGAACGGGATGCCCGCGCTCGAAGAAGCGAATATCGCTGGGTAAGTGAACGGAACGCGGATTTCAATGTTTCATACCACGAAATTTTATTAGTCCCATATACTGTCCAACTTCGACTTCTGGCGATTAACAGTTTAATGGCTTTCACATATTCGGCATCCATCAACAACTGGTTATTGAAGTGCCAGAAATTAGGACCTCTGACAACGGGCCGCAGTGTAAGCTCGAAGCCCAATAAAGCATGATCTGTAGCAGGAAACCACAACGTACGTAAGCGTTTGACAGTCCCCTGTAAGGTAGATGATAGCAAAACCTTATCAATACGAGACGACAACATCTCACCATTAACAAAGCTCTTCCACGTGAAACCAGGGGTAGTCGGCGATAAGAGAGAATGCGCATCAAGTAAATCAAACTTACTGAGGAACTGAACAAAAGCCGAACGACTAGCATCACGGGAGAAACGAACAGGAAATCGATCGCGTGACACATCCACCACACAATTAAAATCCCCCACAACGAGTAATCCCGTGCAATCATCTAAGTTATAGGTTAAGGTGTGGAAAAAATCCCGTCTCTCATAAATATCGCGAGGGGCATATACTGATGATAGCAGGAAAGACGAAGTCTCGAAAGTTAATTTTACAGTCAAAACCCTACCCACCCCATCAGAAGAAACGAATGTAACATTATCCCTCAAAAACCGCTGTAACAAGACGGCAACCCCTTGTCGTCCAGTAAGAGAATTATTAAAAAAAGCTAAACCTGGCCAATATTTCAGTACAACATCTTGAAAATCATCAGTAAAAAACGTTTCCTGTAAACAAACAACATCAAAATTAGTAACAAAGTAATCCAGATAATAAGCCAGCTTACTAACATTACGCAACCCATTACAATTCAAAACCCCACCCTGAGTGAATGTAACATGCAAAGACGACAAACAGGAACGAGAATTAAAATTAAACTGTATCTTACACAAAAGTTACAAGAACAAACGTAAAGAATTGAGCAAATATGTACAAAGTACAGTTAACAATAAAACACATTCTTACACTAAAATGAAACAAACAAACAAACAAACAAACAAAAAAAAAACACAAAAAAAAACAACAAAAAACAAAACAATCATTTATGTTTGAGACACCGCCTTCGCCTTTGCACGAGGTTTCCTAAGTATCGGGACGTCCGACACCCGTTTCCGTCTACTGATCTTCTTTGAGGTGTTACCTGGATTCATCGCCACCACACTAGCATACTTCCAACGACGTTGAAGAGGCACCTCCACATCGCCGGCGGTACGTTCACCACTAACCGTAAGTGGTGGGAAGTGTCGATCAAAATTACGTCGTCCAGCAGGGGGAAGACTACTAGCCCGTTCCCTGGCCCCACCAGAAACCGTCGGTCGCCTGGAAGATACATCCACCCAAGGGGTAACTGTAGTCTCCCTTGAAATGGAAACCTCCGAATCAGCGCGTTGATGAACAGATAGTCTTTCAGCGTCTTCAGGCACTGTACGAGAAGGAACAACCGTGGCCACGTCAACCTCGTCACGATAAGGAGTGGGCGTGGCCACGTCAGCGTCGTCACGATAAGTAGTGGGCGTGGCCACGTCAGCGTCGTCACGATATGTAGTGGGCGTGGCCACGTCAGTGTCGTCACGAGAAGGAGTGGGCGCGGCCACATCATCGTCGTCACAAGAAGAAGGTCGAGGAACAACAAGCTTGGGACAACGTTGCCGAACATGTCCTTGCACATGACAATGTCGACAAATAAATTGGGGACAATCGCGATATAAATGATCCGCCCCCAAACATAAATTACACACTTTTGACTGGCGATCATGCTTCACCTTTAACATAACCGCCTTCCCCAAAGGATCAAAAACTTTCACAACGTACGGCAAAGAGATACACTTTTCACTAAAAGACACACGAACATGGCGTATACCTAAATATATGCCTTGGTCTCTCTTCCACACTATAGGGCTCCTTACTTCACAAGCAAAATCCTTAAGTTTATTTAAAAGAACATCATCGGCTATATACTCTGGTACTTCCATAAAAGAAACAGTAATAGTGCGTTTAGTTACACCATTAGCCAAACAGTGTACGCCATTTACAACAAGACCAGCATCGACAGCTAGGTCTACGTCAGCAGGGAGAACAAAAGTTACCTCATAACCTCCCGGGCGAGGAACAACAGCAGTAACCGAAGCAGCACCAAACGTATTCATAACAGCATGGATCACGTCCCCATGGTTTGAATTGGAAGTTTCCACAAAGACCGTGCGATGCATTACTTCCATACTTGTTTGAGGAGCTGAACACATATTCAACAAATAGCAAAAGCACAAAAACTACAAACAAAAATTAACTGTACGCTCACTAGGCTTAGCTACGAAACTCACACTAAGGCTATCAGGAGCGAGAAAAAAACACGTCTGCACTCGAGGACGAGAACCGGCGCTTTCAACGTGGTATGAACGATGACAGTTTAATTCTCCTTCTTATTTGGTCTTTTAAGTATTACTCTAAAAGAAAATCGTTGTCGCAGCCTAAAATTTCCTAGTTGTGAAATATAAGAGATGCTTTAGAAATTCACTTTTACTGGAGGACGCTGGAATGTGTCGCCTGATTCCTGATAACTATGGTTTGCGTTACACATCCCCGGAACTACACGAGTGTCATTTCGGGGGTATGGAAACTGTCGCTCACAGGCGTGTGTGTCATTGACATGGAACACTTAAATTGATCAATTTAGCCTCTGAGAACTTTTCTCAAACGTCTTTTAGTCACATGTTGGTGTTTACGTCTTCTTTATATTTCTTTCGTACCTACTTTCACAAAATCTGGTATTTTACTCTCGTTACACAGGCCCACATCCCATCACTTACAGATGTGTGTGCAGAATTTAGATTTTAACACGAGCTTGCATCGGGAGTAGAATTATTTAATATTCACCTTCTTTTATTCGTCATTTGGCTATACACATTAATTTACCTGTGTTTATTAACGTGTATTTTGGTTTCCATCGGGAGAAGTCGTGTGTACTCGCCTCCTTCTCCACCTACAACAAAATAGTATTAAACGTCTAGTGGGAGTGCCTCAGAAGTCGCTCTTTTGTCTCTCGCTAAAGAAGTGTATGGATATTAATGAAAGTACGTTGCAAAAACTGGGAATAATTCCCTGACGTTATAGAAACAGAATGAATAAAGGAACAGCACCTGTCACACTCGGTTACTATCGTTCGCGAGTCGGAAGCGTGCCACGTTCCGAGTTCCTACTTATCTGAAGACGTTTCCTTCGCGTTTTGCTTTCACTGCTATGTTTTCAATTTTGCTTTTACTGTTTTGTAACTTTTTTTCTTGTTGTTTCTACTCACCTATTTTGTTTTATACCCAATAGCAAAGACTCTTGTCGTTATTGGAAAGTTAATTTTCAAATGTACATACATATAAAATAGATATGTATGTACACGCATTTGATTTTTAAATAAGTTGTGCAATCGTCGGTGTCTCCGAGTGAAGTCTCTCTCTGCTGGTTATATTTCTAGACAAAGTAATTTTACAAAACGTAGCGAACGAACGTCATGTAAGGAAACTCGAAATATTTGTCGCATCGCCTTTTCTGTGTAGCAGACAGATCCCTCGACAACTGCTTTTCTTAGGCAAAACGTGCACGAGCGAGACAATTTCGTGAAATAGAGAAACGTTTTAAATTCCATCTGTATAAGACTGCCTTGGATTGATGTGGGCTGGATCTACTCATTAAGGAAGTTTCTGTTTTGTAGATTTCGCACCCTTTGTGCATTCCGAAGATCGACCCGCGAAGATGGTTTATTTCTTTACTCTCCAATATACGTCTGAATGGAGGGGTTTGGTTTAAAGTAAAATGGAACGCGGCTCACGCCACCTGCTTAGAGAGCTGCTACTTTTCTTGAACGATCGCAGGAAATGATAGTTTGAATTTCGTTTTCGAAGCGTGTTTTATCAACTGACTTGTTGATTTTCGTTCGTTACTTGCACGGAATTTTCCTCTAGAGCTGATGGGAAAAGTAGATTAGTTCCTATAACAAAAATGTTTTCCCAACAGTTTACCATTATAAACACCTAGTAATAAGGCAATTCAATTGAGCCAACCACTTTCTTTCTCTCTTTCGGGAAGGATTTTTTATCTCTTAAATCAGAAATTGTGAGAAACGTGAGAGGTATCGATCAGCTCTTTGCGAGACCTACCAATTTCAACGTGAAAAAAGACAAAAAAAAAAAAAGTCATCATCACCCGGTATTCCCAGGTGGTCACCCTCCCAAGTACTAACCGGGCCCGCCGTTGCTTAGCTTCGGTGATCGGACGAGAACCGGCGCTTTCAACGTGGTATGAACGATGACAGTTTAATTCTCCTTCTTATTTGGTCTTTTAAGTATTACTCTAAAAGAAAATCGTTGTCGCAGCCTAAAATTTCCTAGTTGTGAAATATAAGAGATGCTTTTAGAAATTCACTTTTACTGGAGGACGCTGGAATGTGTCGCCTGATTCCTGATAACTATGGTTTGCGTTACACATCCCCGGAACTACACGAGTGTCATTTCGGGGGTATGGAAACTGTCGCTCACAGGCGTGTGTGTCATTGACATGGAACACTTAAATTGATCAATTTAGCCTCTGAGAACTTTTCTCAAACGTCTTTTAGTCACATGTTGGTGTTTACGTCTTCTTTATATTTCTTTCGTACCTACTTTCACAAAATCTGGTATTTTACTCTCGTTACACAGGCCCACATCCCATCACTTACAGATGTGTGTGCAGAATTTAGATTTTAACACGAGCTTGCATCGGGAGTAGAATTATTTAATATTCACCTTCTTTTATTCGTCATTTGGCTATACACATTAATTTACCTGTGTTTATTAACGTGTATTTTGGTTTCCATCGGGAGAAGTCGTGTGTACTCGCCTCCTTCTCCACCTACAACAAAATAGTATTAAACGTCTAGTGGGAGTGCCTCAGAAGTCGCTCTTTTGTCTCTCGCTAAAGAAGTGTATGGATATTAATGAAAGTACGTTGCAAAAACTGGGAATAATTCCCTGACGTTATAGAAACAGAATGAATAAAGGAACAGCACCTGTCACACTCGGTTACTATCGTTCGCGAGTCGGAAGCGTGCCACGTTCCGAGTTCCTACTTATCTGAAGACGTTTCCTTCGCGTTTTGCTTTCACTGCTATGTTTTCAATTTTGCTTTTACTGTTTTGTAACTTTTTTTTCTTGTTGTTTCTACTCACCTATTTTGTTTTATACTCCAATAGCAAAGACTCTTGTCGTTATTGGAAAGTTAATTTTCAAATGTACATACATATAAAATAGATATGTATGTACACGCATTTGATTTTTAAATAAGTTGTGCAATCGTCGGTGTCTCCGAGTGAAGTCTCTCTCTGCTGGTTATATTTCTAGACAAAGTAATTTTACAAAACGTAGCGAACGAACGTCATGTAAGGAAACTCGAAATATTTGTCGCATCGCCTTTTCTGTGTAGCAGACAGATCCCTCGACAACTGCTTTTTCTTAGGCAAAACGTGCACGAGCGAGACAATTTCGTGAAATAGAGAAACGTTTTAAATTCCATCTGTATAAGACTGCCTTGGATTGATGTGGGCTGGATCTACTCATTAAGGAAGTTTCTGTTTTGTAGATTTCGCACCCTTTGTGCATTCCGAAGATCGACCCGCGAAGATGGTTTATTTCTTTACTCTCAATATACGTCTGAATGGAGGGGTTTGGTTTAAAGTAAAATGGAACGCGGCTCACGCCACCTGCTTAGAGAGCTGCTACTTTTCTTGAACGATCGCAGGAAATGATAGTTTGAATTTCGTTTTCGAAGCGTGTTTTATCAACTGACTTGTTGATTTTCGTTCGTTACTTGCACGGAATTTTCCTCTAGAGCTGATGGGAAAAGTAGATTAGTTCCTATAACAAAAATGTTTTCCCAACAGTTTACCATTATAAACACCTAGTAATAAGGCAATTCAATTGAGCCAACCACTTTCTTTCTCTCTTTCGGGAAGGATTTTTTATCTCTTAAATCAGAAATTGTGAGAAACGTGAGAGGTATCGATCAGCTCTTTGCGAGACCTACCAATTTCAACGTGAAAAAAGAAAAAAAAAAAAAGTCATCATCACCCGGTATTCCCAGGTGGTCACCCTCCCAAGTACTAACCGGGCCCGCCGTTGCTTAGCTTCGGTGATCGGACGAGAACCGGCGCTTTCAACGTGGTATGAACGATGACAGTTTAATTCTCCTTCTTATTTGGTCTTTTAAGTATTACTCTAAAAGAAAATCGTTGTCGCAGCCTAAAATTTCCTAGTTGTGAAATATAAGAGATGCTTTTAGAAATTCACTTTTACTGGAGGACGCTGGAATGTGTCGCCTGATTCCTGATAACTATGGTTTGCGTTACACATCCCCGGAACTACACGAGTGTCATTTCGGGGGTATGGAAACTGTCGCTCACAGGCGTGTGTGTCATTGACATGGAACACTTAAATTGATCAATTTAGCCTCTGAGAACTTTTCTCAAACGTCTTTTAGTCACATGTTGGTGTTTACGTCTTCTTTATATTTCTTTCGTACCTACTTTCACAAAATCTGGTATTTTACTCTCGTTACACAGGCCCACATCCCATCACTTACAGATGTGTGTGCAGAATTTAGATTTTAACACGAGCTTGCATCGGGAGTAGAATTATTTAATATTCACCTTCTTTTATTCGTCATTTGGCTATACACATTAATTTACCTGTGTTTATTAACGTGTATTTTGGTTTCCATCGGGAGAAGTCGTGTGTACTCGCCTCCTTCTCCACCTACAACAAAATAGTATTAAACGTCTAGTGGGAGTGCCTCAGAAGTCGCTCTTTTGTCTCTCGCTAAAGAAGTGTATGGATATTAATGAAAGTACGTTGCAAAAACTGGGAATAATTCCCTGACGTTATAGAAACAGAATGAATAAAGGAACAGCACCTGTCACACTCGGTTACTATCGTTCGCGAGTCGGAAGCGTGCCACGTTCCGAGTTCCTACTTATCTGAAGACGTTTCCTTCGCGTTTTGCTTTCACTGCTATGTTTTCAATTTTGCTTTTACTGTTTTGTAACTTTTTTTCTTGTTGTTTCTACTCACCTATTTTGTTTTATACTCCAATAGCAAAGACTCTTGTCGTTATTGGAAAGTTAATTTTCAAATGTACATACATATAAAATAGATATGTATGTACACGCATTTGATTTTTAAATAAGTTGTGCAATCGTCGGTGTCTCCGAGTGAAGTCTCTCTCTGCTGGTTATATTTCTAGACAAAGTAATTTTACAAAACGTAGCGAACGAACGTCATGTAAGGAAACTCGAAATATTTGTCGCATCGCCTTTTCTGTGTAGCAGACAGATCCCTCGACAACTGCTTTTTCTTAGGCAAAACGTGCACGAGCGAGACAATTTCGTGAAATAGAGAAACGTTTTAAATTCCATCTGTATAAGACTGCCTTGGATTGATGTGGGCTGGATCTACTCATTAAGGAAGTTTCTGTTTTGTAGATTTCGCACCCTTTGTGCATTCCGAAGATCGACCCGCGAAGATGGTTTATTTCTTTACTCTCCAATATACGTCTGAATGGAGGGGTTTGGTTTAAAGTAAAATGGAACGCGGCTCACGCCACCTGCTTAGAGAGCTGCTACTTTTCTTGAACGATCGCAGGAAATGATAGTTTGAATTTCGTTTTCGAAGCGTGTTTTATCAACTGACTTGTTGATTTTCGTTCGTTACTTGCACGGAATTTTCCTCTAGAGCTGATGGGAAAAGTAGATTAGTTCCTATAACAAAAATGTTTTCCCAACAGTTTACCATTATAAACACCTAGTAATAAGGCAATTCAATTGAGCCAACCACTTTCTTTCTCTCTTTCGGGAAGGATTTTTTATCTCTTAAATCAGAAATTGTGAGAAACGTGAGAGGTATCGATCAGCTCTTTGCGAGACCTACCAATTTCAACGTGAAAAAAGACAAAAAAAAAAAAAAAAGTCATCATCACCCGGTATTCCCAGGTGGTCACCCTCCCAAGTACTAACCGGGCCCGCCGTTGCTTAGCTTCGGTGATCGGACGAGAACCGGCTTTTTTTTTTTTTTCTCTTTATTTATCCCACCTCAACGAGGGGGTATACACAGAAATACAACAAATAAAACACAAGTTAATGAATTAGCATGTAACAATAACTCTATAGATTACCATGCTGAAAATTACCACAAAGTTAATAAAATTAAGGAAAAAGAAATAAAAGAGGTAATTGGAACAGCAGGTAATCCAACAAACATTATAATGAACATTAACAAACAAGAAATCAATGGATCTTTCATTGGTAACAAAAATATAATGAAATAACAACTTATCTTAACAACGTACACAAGAAATAACCTTGGGCACCTTGGGTTACCAAGCTACCAACATAAGAATACACAGAATAAAAAACATTTAATGAGTTATGTAACAAAGATCTATGATAATGAAGATATATATGTCTCCGTACACGCACTTTAAACATGGAAATTAAATGAATGACGCGATTTCGTGCCAAAGAAACTGAACGAGCAGAACATATAACCTGACGTGCCAAACTTGTAATTAAACGGAATATGTTCCAGCATCTCCTGGGTAACGAAGGATGAGATCCCACTAAGAGGCATCTCCTCCATACCCAGTTTGATATGGGACATCCAAAATAAAATGCCAATAATTTATATACATATGACCACAAGGGCTGTACAAAGGACATTGGAAAAACAGATGGTCTATGGTTTCTGGCGCCTGGGAACAGAAAGTGCACAACCCTGTGGGATGTCTGTCCATATGTATCAGCTTGACATTTGTGGTAATCGCCCGCAACCAGAGTAAATAATCCACATCACAAACAAAAAAACCCACAAAAGAAGAATAAGCGTTTTTACGAATGCGTTTCCAGTCTCCAGGAGGAACAATATCCCCCCAGTAGAATGGAGCAGGGAAGTTATTAGCGAGTGAAAACTGTATATATCCCACCAGTTGCCGCACAGATAAACCTTGAAAATGAACTCGATTATCAGAGTGGTCCAGAAAATATAAATCCACAACACATGTGGACGACGGAAGAGGAGCCGGCTGGGTAGACAAAATCGGCAACCACTCCACAGGCAACGCCTCCTTGAGCATATGAAAATGTGAAAAAATTGTGCGGGCATTGGCCAACGGGTCAGCGTCCGTACACATTTCAATCACTGCCCCACCGGAAGAAAAGCAGGGAGCACCTCGTACATTAAATGACGGACCTGAACCAAACCTGCGTTAATAAATTCAGGAAAATGAAATGTTCGGTGGCGAACATCAACAATAGCCGGATTGAAAAACAAAGGTTCATCAAAAATTTGGGGGGAAAGAGGAGCTGGGACAATCCCTTTATCCCCAAGAAGAACCTTCCAGGCATGAAACATTTCCTGAATATAGAAAGGTAACGATTTCACAAAACGTGGCAAAATACGGCATTGAAGAATCCGAAAGCTTAAAGAGAGATTACCATAACAAGAAAAAATCCAGAAAGAAGTTGTCGCAAGGTGGAAGGACAAGAAGCATCCAAACAACGCTGCAACAACTTCAAACGGAATGCGAGTTTACGAGTGTTAACATCAACCAAGTTGATACCTCCACAATCATAACTCCGAATCAGAATACCGTATGCCACTTTATGTATACCTCCCCGCCAAATAAAATCCAGTATACATTTGCGAAATCTAGCCTCAAACTGTCTTGGCAACGGGAGTATATTCAACGGGTACCATAACACCGATGCCACCAAGGAGTTCACCACAAGAGATTTACCCTTTAGCGACAAAGAACGAAATCGCCACGACACCAAGACACGAGATACCCTGCGCAATACACCCTGCCACGTATCTTGCAGCATGACATCGAAATTAGAGTGGAAAACTATTCCCAAAATCCGAATAGGATCCTGGGAAATTCTCAACTCACCAAGGACGAAGTCTGCAGAAGAGGCCAAACACCCAACCCACAAACCCTGACTCTTGGTCCAGTTGATCTTCCCACCAGTAGCTTTGCCAAAGTTTGGCAGACATCCAACACATGCGGCAAAGATTCGGCGTCTCGTAAGGTTAAGGTGGTATCATCAGCATGCTGATAAGTAAGTGAAGGCGTGGTGAGTAGCACATCACCACCAATACCAGTAATATGTACATTATGGACTAACATATTTCGTAACGGTTCGACACTGAGAACGTAAAGTAGAGCAGACATGGGGCATCCTTGACGAATACCCCGAGTAATAGCAAAATCATTAGTGAGAAATCCATTAAACTTTACACAACTAGAAATAGAAGTATAGCAAAGACGAACCCAATGAACAAAAGTAGAACCAAAACCCATACGCAGAAGAAGTTGAAATAGATAGTCATAGGCCACCCGATCAAAAGCTTGCATCTGATCGAGCTTCAAAAAGATTCCACCCTGGCCGGTACGTGCTAAAGATTGCAATAGCAAAACGAGTGTTAATGGAGTATCAGCAACGTCCCGTCCAGGTATACACCCGGATTGGTCATCTGAAACTAAACTGGAGATCACAGACGAAAGGCGACGAGCCAGCACTTTGGCCAAAAGCTTATAGTCAGTACAAAGCAATGTCAAAGGCCGGCTGTTAGCCGCCAACCGTCGATCCCCCCTTTCGGGATAGGAACAATTACCCCAGAACACATTGTACGGAGCAACTGTGGAGAGTGAAACAGTTGAGACAAGACAGATAAAAGTCGTCAACAAAAGAGGTAGAAAATATTTGAAAATTCGGAGGTAAAACCATCCAAACCAGGAGATTTGCCCAGCGGTAAACTGTCTAAAGCAGCGATAACTTCCGGAACCGTGAATGGAGCATCACAAATATTAGCTTGTTCACTGGAAAGAGTTCGATCAACAAATGAGAGAACTAAATCTATGTCTGCCTGCAGAACGATATCCTTAGAGTACAGTGCGGAATAATACTGATGTAAAACAGCAGCGATATCTTCCACACCGGACACCTCCACACCCCTATCAGTGAGCATGGATCTAAACTCAATTCTGCTTTGACGGACCTTTTCCATACGAAGAAAGTAAGACGTAGATCTCTCACCCTCCTCAAACCAACGAATATGAGATCGAATCCTCGCCCCCTCTATGGTATCGTGATCCAAAGTCTCCAATGCATCTTCAAGTTCATACAATTTGACCTTAGATCTACCAGGGAAACGGGTCAGTTTTCGAAGCTCACGATTGATGGACGACTCAAGCTGACATTTGCGAGAACGGGATGCCCGCGCACGAAGAATCGAATAACGCTCGGTAAGTAAACGGAACGCGCATTTCAATTGTTCATACCATTTAATTTTATCAGTCCCATAAACTGACCAACTACGACTTCTGGCGATCAACAGCTTAATGGCTTTCACATATTCGGCATCCCTCAATAACTGGTTATTGAAGTGCCAGAAATTAGGACCTCTGACAATTGGTCGCAGAGTAAGGTCGAAGCCCAATAAAGCGTGATCTGTAGCAGGAAACCACAACGTACGGAAACGTTGGACAGTCCCCTGCAAGGTAGAAGAAAGCAAAACCCTGTCAATACGTGACGACATCATCTCACCATTAACAAAACGCTTCCATGTGAAACCAGGTGTAGTCGGCGATATGAGTGAATGCGCATCAAGCAAATCAAACCTATTAAGAAACTGGACAAAAGCCGAACGGCTGGCGTCTCGGTAGAAACGGACCGGAAATCGATCGCGTGCCACATCCACCACACAATTAAAATCTCCCACAACAAGCAATCCCGTGCAACCATCCAAACAATACTCCAAGTTTTGGAAAAATTCCCGTCGCTCGGAGATATCGCGAGGAGCGTACACAGATGATAACAGATAAGACAAAGACTCGAAACTGAATTTGACTGTCAGAACCCTACCCACCCCATCAGAAGAAACGAATGTAACATTATCACACAAAAACTGCTGTACCAATATGGCAAACCCCTGTCGGCCAGAAGTAGAATTATTAAAAAAACTACACCTGGCCAAAATTTCAGAACGACATCATAAAATCATCAGTGAAAAACGTTTCCTGTAAACAAACAACATCAAAATTAGTAACAAAGTAATCCAGATAATAAGCCAGCTTACTAACATTACGCAACCCATTACAATTCAAAACTCCCACCCTTAGTAAATGTACCATGCTAAAGAGAAAGTAAAGGTACAAGAATTGAAAGGAAACTGTCACAAACACAAAAATAACAAGAATAAATGTAAAGATCTAAGCAAATATGCACAAAGTTCAAATAACAATAAATGACAGTCTTACACGAACTGAAACAAACAAACTGTCACAAAAAACACATTTAAGGCTGCGACACCGCCTTCGCCTT
Source organism: Tachypleus tridentatus (assembly GCF_004210375.1). Lineage (NCBI taxonomy): Eukaryota > Metazoa > Arthropoda > Merostomata > Xiphosura > Limulidae > Tachypleus > Tachypleus tridentatus. The sequence continues at coordinate 90,244,800 of NC_134834.1, forward strand.
CGCCCGAGATATCCGTAGTATTGGCACGTCCGACACCCGTTTTCGTCCACTGCCCTTCTTAGAAGTGTCACCAGGAGACATTGCCACCACACTAGCATACCTCCAACGACGAGGAAGAGGCACCTCCACATCGCCGGCGGTACTCACACCACTAACCGGAAGTGGCGGGAAGTGACGATCAAAATTGCGACTTGCAGCAGGGGTGACTACTTGCCCGTTCCTGGCCCCACCAGAAACCGTCGATCGTCGGGCAGAAACATCGTCCACCACCCGATGGGTAGCTGCAGCCTTCTTTGAAAGGGGAACCTCCGAATCAACGCGTGGACAAACAGAAATGGTGTCAACATCATGAGGCACTGCACGAGAGGGAGCAGCCGTGTCTACTTCAGCGGCGTCACGAGAAGTAGTAGGCGTGGCCACTTCAGCGTCGTCACTAGAGGAAGTTCGAGGAACAACAAGCTTGGGACAACGTTGACGGACGTGTCCCTGCATATGACAATGTCGGCATATAAATTGGGGGCAATCGCGATATAGATGATCCGCCCCCAAACATAAATTACATACTTTTGACTGGCGATCATGCTTCACTTTTACCATTACCGCCTTGCCCAAAGGATCAAAAACTTTTACTACGTACGGCAAAGAGATGCACTTCTCACTAAAACACACACGAACATGGCGTATACCTAAGTATATGCCCTGGTCCCTCTTCCACACAATAGGGCTTTTCACCTCACAATCATAATCTTTAAGTTTATTTAGAATAATATCATCGTCGATATATTCGGGTACGTCCATAAATGACACAGTAATAGTACGTTTAGTGACACCATTAGCCGAACAGTGCACACCATTTACAGTTAGACCAGCATCTATAGCCAGGTCCACATCGTCGGGAAGAACAAAGTTACCTCATATCCACCCGGGCGAGGAACTACAGCAGTGACCGAAGCAGCACCAAACGTAGAAATAACAGAATGGATAACGTCCCCATGGCTTGAATTGTCGTTTCCACAAAACTGTACGACGCATAACTTCCATGACCTTCTTAGTTGATGAAGACATCGTCAAACAACTTGAAAAATACAAAATCTAGCAAAAAAAAACAAACAAACTACACACTCACTAGGCTTAGCTGTTAAATTTACACTAAGGCAATGAGGAGCTCGAAAAACACGTCTGTACTCGTTGACGAGAACCGGCGCTTTCAACGTGGTATGAACGATGACAGTTTAATTCTTTTCTTATTTGGTGTTTTAAGTGTTACTCTAAAGAAAATCGTTGTCGCAGCCTAAAATTTCCTAGTTGTGAAATATAAGAGATGCTTTAGAAATTCACTTTTACTGGAGGACGCTGGAATGTGTGGAGCCTGATAACTCTGGTTTGCGTTACACATCCCGGAACTACACGAGTGTCATTTCGGGGTATGGAAACTGTCGCTCACAGGCGTGTGTGTCATTGACATGGAACACTTAAATTGATCAATTTAGCCTCTGAGAACTTTTCTCAAACGTCTTTTAGTCACATGTTGGTGTTTATGTCTTCTTTATATTTCTTTCGTACCTACTTTCACAAAATCTGGTATTTTACTCTCGTTACACAGGCCCACATCCCATCACTTACAGATGTGTGTGCAGAATTTAGATTTTAACACGAGCTTGCATCGGGATTAGAATTATTTAATATTCACCTTCTTTTATTCGTCATTTGGCTATACACATTAATTTACCTGTGTTTATTAACGTGTATTTTGGTTTCCATCGGGAGAAGTCGTGTGTACTCGCCTCCTTCTCCACCTACAACAAAATAGTATTAAACGCTGGTTACCGTCTAGTGGGAGTGCCTCAGAAGTCGCTCTTTTGTCTCTCGCTAAAGAAGTGTATGGATATTAATGAAAGTACGTTGCAAAACTGGGAATAATTCCCTGACGTTATAGAAACAGAATGAATAAAGGAACAGCACCTGTCACACTCGGTTACTATCGTTCGCGAGTCGGAAGCGTGCCACGTTCCGAGTTCCTACTTATCTGAAGACGTTTCCTTCGCGTTTTGCTTTCACTGCTATGTTTTCAATTTTGCTTTTACTGTTTTGTAACTTTTTTTCTTGTTGTTTCTACTCACCTATTTTGTTTTATACTCCAATAGCAAAGACTCTTGTCGTTATTGGAAAGTTAATTTTCAAATGTACATACATATAAAATAGATATGTATGTGATTTTGATTTTAAATAAGTTGTGCAATCGTCGGTGTCTCCGAGTGAAGTCTCTCTCTGCTGGTTATATTTCTAGACAAAGTAATTTTACAAAACGTAGCGAACGAACGTCATGTAAGGAAACTCGAAATATTTGTCGCATCGCCTTTTCTGTGTAGCAGACAGATCCCTCGACAATTGCTTTTCTTAGGCAAAACGTGCACGAGCGAGACAATTTCGTGAAATAGGGAAACGTTTTAAATTCCATCTGTATAAGACTGCCTTAGATTGATGTGGGCTGGATCTACTCATTAACGAAGTTTCTGTTTTGTAGATTTCGCACCCTTTGTGCATTCCGAAGATCGACCCGCGAAGATGGTTTATTTCTTTTCTCTCAATATACGTCTGAATGGAGGGGTTTGGTTTAAAGTAAAATGGAACGCGGCTCACGCCACCTGCTTAGAGAGCTGCTACTTTTCTTGAACGATCGCAGGAAATGATAGTTTGAATTTCGTTTTCGAAGCGTGTTTTATCAACTGACTTGTTGATTTTCGTTCGTTACTTGCACGGAATTTTCCTCTAGAGCTGATGGGAAAAGTAGATTAGTTCCTATAACAAAAATGTTTTCCCAACAGTTTACCATTATAAACACCTAGTAATAAGGCAATTCAATTGAGCCAACCACTTTCTTTCTCTCTTTCGGGAAGGATTTTTTATCTCTTAAATCAGAAATTGTGAGAAACGTGAGAGGTATCGATCAGCTCTTTGCGAGACCTACCAATTTCAACGTCCATAAAAAGAAAAAAAAAAAAAGTCATCATCACCCGGTATTCCCAGGTGGTCACCCTCCCAAGTACTAACCGGGCCCGCCGTTGCTTAGCTTCGGTGATCGGACGAGAACCGGCTTTTTTTTTTTTTTCTCTTTATTTATCCCACCTCAACGAGGGGGTATACACAGAAATACAACAAATAAAACACAAGTTAATGAATTAGCATGTAACAATAACTCTATAGATTACCATGCTGAAAATTACCACAAAGTTAATAAAATTAAGGAAAAAGAAATAAAAGAGGTAATTGGAACAGCAGGTAATCCAACAAACATTATAATGAACATTAACAAACAAGAAATCAATGGATCTTTCATTGGTAACAAAAATATAATGAAATAACAACTTATCTTAACAACGTACACAAGAATAACCTTGGGCACCTTGGGTTACCAAGCTACCAACATAAGAATACACAGAATAAAAAACATTTAATGAGTTATGTAACAAAGATCTATGATAATGAAGATATATATGTCTCCGTACACGCACTTTAAACATGGAAATTAAATGAATGACGCGATTTCGTGCCAAAGAAACTGAACGAGCAGAACATATAACCTGACGTGCCAAACTTGTAATTAAACGGAATATGTTCCAGCATCTCCTGGTAACGAAGGATGAGATCCCACTAAGAGGCATCTCCTCCATACCCAGTTTGATATGGGACATCCAAAATAAAATGCCAATAATTTATATACATATGACCACAAGGGCTGTACAAAAGGACATTGGAAAAACAGATGGTCTATGGTTTCCGGCGCCTGGGAACAGAAAGTGCACAACCCTGTGGGATGTCTGTCCATATGTATCAGCTTGACATTTGTGGTAATCGCCCGCAACCAGAGTAAATAATCCACATCACAAACAAAAAAAACCCACAAAGAAGAATAAGCGTTTTTTACGAATGCGTTTCCAGTCTCCAGGAGGAACAATATCCCCAGTAGAATGGAGCAGGGAAGTTATTAGCGAGTGAAAACTGTATATATCCCACCAGTTGCCGCAGAGATAAACCTTGAAAATGAACTCGATTATCGGAGTGGTCCAGAAAATATAAATCCACAACACATGTGGACGACGGAAGAGGAGCCGGCTGGGTAGACAAAATCGGCAACCACTCCACAGGCAACGCCTCCTTGAGCATATGAAAATGTGAAAAATTGTGCGGGCATTGGCCAACGGGTCAGCGTCCGTACACATTTCAATCACTGCCCCCACCGGAAGAAAAGCAGGGAGCACCTCGTACATTAAATGACGGACCTGAACCAAACCTGCGTTAATAAATTCAGGAAAATGAAATGTTCGGTGGCGAACATCAACAATAGCCGGATTGAAAAACAAAGGTTCATCAAAATTTGGGGAAAGAGGAGCTGGGACAATCCTTTATCCCCAAGAAGAACCTTCCAGGCATGAAACATTTCCTGAATATAGAAAGGTAACGATTTCACAAAACGTGGCAAAATACGGCATTGAAGAATCCGAAAGCTTAAAGAGAGATTACCATAACAAGAAAAAAATCCAGAAAGAAGTTGTCGCAAGGTGGAAGGACAAGAAGCATCCAAACAACGCTGCAACAACTTCAAACGGAATGCGAGTTTACGAGTGTTAACATCAACCAAGTTGATACCTCCACAATCATAACTCCGAATCAGAATACCGTATGCCACTTTATGTATACCTCCCCGCCAAATAAAATCCAGTATACATTTGCGAAATCTAGCCTCAAACTGTCTTGGCAACGGGTATATTCAACGGGTACCATAACACCGATGCCACCAAGGAGTTCACCACAAGAGATTTACCCTTTAGCGACAAAGAACGAAATCGCCACGACACCAAGACACGAGATACCCTGCGCAATACACCCTGCCACGTATCTTGCAGCATGACATCGAAATTAGAGTGGAAAACTATTCCCAAAATCCGAATAGGATCCTGGGAAATTCTCAACTCACCAAGGACGAAGTCTGCAGAAGAGGCCAAACACCCAACCCACAAACCCTGACTCTTGGTCCAGTTGATCTTCCCACCAGTAGCTTTGCCAAAAGTTTGGCAGACATCCAACACATGCGGCAAAGATTCGGCGTCTCGTAAGGTTAAGGTGGTATCATCAGCATGCTGATAAGTAAGTGAAGGCGTGGTGAGTAGCACATCACCACCAATACCAGTAATATGTACATTATGGACTAACATATTTCGTAACGGTTCGACACTGAGAACGTAAAGTAGAGCAGACATGGGGCATCCTTGACGAATACCCCGAGTAATAGCAAAATCATTAGTGAAATCCATTAAACTTTACACAACTAGAA